>NC_056732.1:989338747-989531247 GCF_019279795.1 Protopterus annectens | reverse complement strand
CTCAGTTAATTTAGTCATATTATGATGCCTTCTTTAATCTATCTGCTGCTGTTTGTTATTAATATTGCATTATAGAAATACATGGTTCATGTCATGTTCCACATTTTCCTTTACCTGTTCTCTCTAGCACTTGAATTATAATTCTATACATTAACAACATAAACATCTTCCCACCTAGGGGTGTCCCTGTTTCAAGCAATACATCATTTTGGAAATTATTTTACCAAAACAGCCATGTTCTATTTATGTTGCCAAAGAGATTGCAGTCTCTTCAGCAGATGTTTATGGCCCACTGGACTTGTAGATGTGCAGTAATTCTGACATGTTGTGGTCTGCTGAGGTTCTTTACACAAGACAGACATCACCCTGCAGTAGTAGCCAGTATGACACCGAGGACAGGAGTCATACATGTAAATGACCTACTTTAATTTTACTTACAGTTTCCTTACATTCTTTTGCTTAATACCAAAGATCAATTCTTAAAATAAACTTTCAGCCCAAATGAGAGACTTAGCATAACATTTTCATTGAATATTTTGTAGTTGTTTTGACAAAGTGTGATTGTTCTCCAACATTTTAGGTGAGTTTCCCCCTCTTCTTCCAAACAGATAGATAAATATTACTGTTTTCAATCATTCTAGTTCAAATATTCAAATATTAATTTGTCATACCATTCATTCATAGCATCTACTAAAATGATTTTGTGAACACCAGAAAATAACTTATAATAATAATTACTCCCTGTCTTCACCAACACTGCTGAACAATACACCTGCAAATGACCTAGGTACCTTTTTAATTTGATTGATGCAATTTCTTTATTAAGTAAATCCCCTTCTTCCTGTATTAAAACATCAAGCTTCCAGTCACTAATATATTGATTGAAATCTGGTATCTTCTATGTAGATTTTGAAAACATTTATTCACTATTTCCATATTTTTCCTGATACATACAAATTTCTCCTTGTGAATTCATCAAGCTATTATATATTTATCTTTCCGTTTTTTGCCCTCAGTGAATAATTTATGTTCTGCTTTTAAGTGCATACATTTGCCTCCACAGAAAATTAAATGTTCCAAACTCTTTTGTATTGCTTTTTCACCCTTATCTGCTGTTTTCATACTACTGAGCAAATACAACAATTATTATATCTGTTTTTCGTATTCCATTTTCACTCACTTTCGGTCACTTGTACTATAGATACAATAGTTTAAACTTTATTTTATAATAATAACACTATTCACTCCATGTTTTACAAAATTGTCTGATTCAAATTTTGATTCCGTACTAACCTCATGTTAATACATTCACATTTATAAGCTGTCCATTTAGTGTTTTTATTCCTTTTGAACTATTCTGCTTCTATCATTCCCCAGCTCACTGCATATATCCATACAATCTGAGAACATAAATTATATACTTTTAGAGCTTGTTTCATTTATGTTACTGGTATAAACCATATACTCAATTGTTGTGCTTTTTGTATGCAAATTTCCTCTCTGTCTATCCAAACTATATTACCCGTCTTATAAATCTGACTTCATCCCTTATTTGCACTTAATTTCTGCTTTTGTTTTCTAAAAATCATACTGAAGTCTCCCAGAGAGATGATATTCATGTTAACCAGTGAAAAGACACTAAATCTTTCTAGAAATTCCTTCCTATTAGATGCAGGGCATTTGAGTTTAACTAAAAATTATGTATTAGACATCCTGGATAGTGAAATGAAATAGGCTCCTAAAAAGCCATGTCAGTAACTCTGCTGCAGGAGCTGGTAAAACACAGCTTCACTGCTTAAAATCCTACAAAATGATGCTGTTTCAGCGGTGCTTATAATTTGCTAGAAAATTTGGAATATACAACAATGGCCATTGTACTGGAAAGGTCAATTTACATTTCACCCCAACCCCCCCCCCCCCCCACCCAATGGCAATGCTAAAATGCTCTCAAAATTTCATACAATTGCAGTCATTTCACATCCTAGGTGGCAATAATAAAGATATTGCAAGCCAGACTCCAGCAAAGTGAGGGCCAAGAACTGTCATATGGGCAGCCTGTTTTATGAAGGAGAGAGGACACCACACAGCAAATTGCAAACATCTGGTGGCTAACATTTACTTCTGCTTCATTAACTACTCTAAAACCTTTAACTATGTGGATTGTAATAAATTGTGGAAAGATCTATGAGAAATTTGGATAAAGAATCATGTCATTTGTCTGCTGAGCAATTTACAATCAGAACAAGAAGCAACACTTAGAAATGAATATGGAACAACTGACTAGTGCAAGATTGGAAAATGAGCACAAGGGTGTGTATTGTGACTATGTATTTAGTTTATACACTGAATATACCATGAACAATTCTGAGTTAGATAAATCAGATGCTGGAATTAAAACTGCCTGTAAATATACTAACAACCTTAGATATGCAGACAATATCACTCTGATGGCTGAAAGTGAAGAAGAGTTCAAAGGCCTGCTGATGAGGATAACAATAGAATGCAGAAAAGCTTGCTTGCTGCTCAACATAATAAAAATTATATATATATATATATATATATATATATACACATACATACATGTTTTTTGTGTGCATATAAAAATATATATATATATATATATATATATATATATATATATATATATATATATATATTTTTTTTTTTTTTTTACATTTGTTGACCGGGATAGTCCAACTGGATACATGTCCATTTTCAGCAGAGGCCCGGGGAGAAAAACTCCAATGTACATACAGAAAAAAATTACAAGCTGAACATTGTTATTTATACAACATGCAAAGGAAATATACATAAAGCATACATATAGAAAATTTTCCAAGTAAGGCATTATTACATATGCAAAATCCATACAGAGAATATACATGTATCATGCATACAGAAAACATTTGCATGTGAAGCATTCTTAGATATGCATTTCAAAATCTTTACCTACCTAGAGAGTAGGAAACAGTCTAGGTGAGGGTAGAAATTCCAATTAGCACACGTTTCAGTTTTAAGAGTTAGTCAGGTTTGGAGCAAAGACATAGCCATTGCCATTTCAGGTATTGTTTTAAACTTTTTTTGAATTGGATTAGAGAGGTTTCTGAAGTAAGCTCAGCAGGAAGTGAGTTCCATAGTTTGCCTGCAGAGTTAACATACAGTGAGTCGCCAGCAGAGTTATTGGTATTGTGAGTCTGAACTCGTAATTTGCTGGATGATCAGAGTGTCTTAAAGTTGCTGTAAGGGGTGATAATATTAGTACATGCAGACATATTTTCAGGCTGATAGAGAATTTTATATGCTATGTTTAGTTGGTTGTATTGAAGTTGATTAGGCAATTCAAGCCAAACTAGTAGGTTTAGGTTCAGACAGTGGTGTGTTCTGTATGTTCCTCTAGAGGCAAATCTAGCTATGTAATTATAGCAGCTGGCAAGTTTGTTGAGGTTGGACTTACATAAGTTTGTGAAAAGAGGGGAGGCACAGAGGAGGGTGGAAAGTAGATGTGTACGGGAAATCACAGTTCTAGCTAGAGGAGTGAGGAATGGTTTGATCTTGTATAGAGATCCAAGTTTTTTATTAACTTTTTTAATAGTTTGATTAATGTGCATATCAAACTTCAGGCTATCGTCGACTATAACACCTAAGAGTTTAGTACTGGTATCTGGAGCGATGGTAGTGCCATTGCTAGATTTTATAGTAAAGGTAGGTCAGGAGGACTTGCGAGTGGGGGAGAAGAGCAGTAGTTTGGTCTTGTTAGGGTTGAGTAGGAGATGTTGATTAAGGAGCCAGTTTTTGACACTATTAAAGACATATTGGGATATTGTCTGCAGTTCTATATGGGAGGTGGCAGAGCAGATCAAAGTGGAATCATCCACATATTGAATGTAGGTTGCTGCTGGGATGACCGTATGGAGGTCATTGATAAAGATAGAGAATAGGAGGCGTCCTAATACTGAGCCCTGGGGAACCACTATGGTGTTAGGTAGAAGGGACGATAGTTTGTCCTGCCGTAGTACAGCCTGTTGTCTGCCACTCAGGTAAGATTGAAGCCATTGGGTAGCCTGGGAGCCTAGGGGAATAGCTTTAAGTGTGTGTATGAGTAGATAGTGATCAACCATGTCAAATGCTGTCAAGAGATCAAGAAAGAGGGCAGAGGAAATCATATTGTTGTTGTGGTTTTGATTTATAACATTAGAGAAGGAAAGAATGGCAGTGGCAGTACTTTGGAACGGTCTAAAGTCGTGTTTCGAGTTAGCCAGGATAGTATTCCAAATGAGGAAGTTCAGGAGTTGTTTATGGATGCACGTCCCCAAAATTTTGGCTAAGAGTGACAGAATAGCTATAGGTCTATAATTTGATAGTTCGGTAGAGCTGCACCCTTTATGGAGAGGAATTACACGGGATATCTTCCAGATGGAGGGGATGGTGGCTTCTGATAAGGTCCTATTGATCAGGCTGGAGATAGGGTATGTTATATGTACGTATGTATACAGGTATGTCACCTTGCTGAAAAACCTATATGTCGACTATCTTTTTGTCAAACCCTATTCGTTGAAGTCTTATTCCATCAAATGTTAATTTAATAATTTAAGCAAAATTTTTCCCAGGGGAAAAATGCTTGACCACCATTGTGAATTTTCCTTTTTCCCCACTGTAGTGTGATCTCGGAGTTGATATATTTAGTTAGAGGGGTAGGGAGTGCAAATCCCCACCTGGGTGGATTTTAAATTTTATAAATTTTGTGACGCTCATTATTTGGTTGGCCAAGCATTTTTCCCCATGGGAAAAATTTTGGTAAAATTAACATTCAATGGATTAAGGCCTCCAGGAACAGAGTTTGACAAAAAGGTATAATGCAAATAGGTTTTTCAGAAAGTGAAGTAGACCCTATATATACATATATAAATATATATATATATATATATATATATATATATATATATATATATATTTATGGATATATATATATTTATGGATATATATATATATATATATATATATATATATATATATTTATGGATATATATATATTTATGGATATATATATATATATATATATATATATATATATATATATGTATAGATAGATAGATATATATATATATATATATATATATATATAGATATATATCACATGCAATTCTTGGCAGATGGATGGAGAAGAAGTGGATACAGTGACAAATCTTATTTCTTGAGGTCAAAAATCTCAGCAGATGGTGAGTGTAGCCAATGAAGTAAAAGACACTTGCTTATTGGCAGGAAAACTATGACAAATCTGGATAACATTTTAAAAAGAGAAGGAATCATGTTGCTAGTAAAGGCCTGTAAACCAAAACTACTGATTTCCCAGTAATAACACATGGCTATGAGATCTGGACCATAAGTAAGGCTGGACTCATGAAAATCATTGCTTTTGAACTGTAGTGTTGGAGAAAGCATTTGAGAATTCCATGGCCTTCAAGAAGATTAGATCAGTCAGTGCATAAGGAAATGAACCAATATTGTTCACTGGAATGTCTGACAGTAAAACTAAAACTAAAATGCTTTGACAACATAGGATTCACTACAGAAGGCACTGATGCTAATACATTCAGAGAGGTTAAAATGGATAGACAACATTACCAAAGTAGTAGATATGAACTTGAAGATACTTAAGCAGTTGTTGATTGGTCAGATGTGCAAAAGTTCTTGAGGCCACAATGAGTCAGACTTAACTAAATGACTCAACAAAAACTAAAGCATATATGATTCTAATTATTTTACCATTAACTTACTGCAATTGTTGCTACATATTTCCATAATTATACCACAACAATAACTATTGTTTCACACTTTTCTCATTTATTGCTAGAAAAACCTCTATGCACTCATCATCATATTTTGAAAACACTGACTTCTATTTTATTTTACGCCTAACTCTTACAATGGGGCTTTCAGTGTGATTTGTATGATCACAAAATTAAGTACGACTGTGGTAGTGGTGCCGCGGTAGCGTTGTCGCCTCATAGTAAGATGTTGACCTGTTCAATTCCCAGTTAGAGCATCTTCTGTGTGGAGACATGCGTGGATGGGCATGCTTTCGTTGAAGGTTGTGCATCAGGGCTGGCAACTCGGCATGTAAAAATCCACTGCCAATCATTAATAGACCGGAGTTCCGCTGTGGCGACCCCTAACCGGGAAAAGCCGAAAGACACAACAACAACATACACAATCAAACCAATTTGATACTATTTTCTTTAACTACAAAATTTATACATCTGATCACTTTACCATTTAAACAACATAGGTTCATAGGTGTTTACTAGGCTAACAACCACAAGGGCCTTTTTAATCCTAGCCATGTATTCCAAATCTCTGACAAAGTTCTGATACCCTTGATAACTGTAAGCATGGACTTGGGAGATGAAGCATTTACAAGGTAAGACCTGAGAGATGATCCATTCACAGATTACCTCTGTCCATTAGAGGCATAGGTGCCAAACCAGGGATGAATTTTATGTTCCCCATCCAACTGTCCAGGCTGCACTTGAATTGGGTTAGGGTGAAACTCTGCTTCACATGGATGGGGAGCTTGTTCCAGAGATGAGGTAATCTCTGGGATACATACTCGTCTGTCCAGCAGGTTCTATTTATATCACAGGCAAGGTTTAAGTCTTTAGAATGGGTAATTCTGGGGCTGTTTGTTCTGCAGATATGCAGGAGGTCCATCAGAGTGGGGGTCTGACAAGGCCCTGTATGTCAGGCATAGATCTCCTCTCAAAAGCCTGCAGGAGACAGAATACAGGGCCACAGTCTTGAGGGTGTCTGCATAGGGCATTTTACATAAGCCCTGCATTCTTTTAGTGAGGAACCTCTGTGGAGATTCCAATTGTTGGATATGCCTGGTTAGGTACATACCAAAGGAGGTATTGTACTCAATGATAGGTCTGATGAATACTGAATACAGTGGAACAGTGACTTCCTTGGACTTGGATGCCATGCCTTTGTTTATAAGTTGTGCAACAGAGATGATCTCATCACTACTGTTGATACATGATGGTCAAAGGCTAGATTTCTATCTATGTGTGTCGCTAAGTCCCTTATCCATAACATTTTATTTCATTCTCTTAATATTTTTTTTAAATATTCTTTATATTTTCTCATACCATAGGTTCATATGTTCATAGGTTGGTACTAGGCTATTGGCCCTAGGGCCTATACAAGCCTAGCCATAACAATTTCTTGGCTATTTCTTCCCACACTATTAACTTCTCTGGACCCCTGTCTAGCAGGGCGACTGATGTGATCCCTGGGGTGAATTTCCTTTCTCCCATCCAATCATCAAAGTTCCTTTTGAAGAGGGCAAAAGAGGTGCTCTGCTTGACATGTATGGCCAGTCTATTCCAGAGTCTGGGGAGTCTCTGGGTCAGGAACCTATCCCACCAGCATGTTTTGTTTATTGTGATGACAAGGTTTAGGTCCCTGGAGCATGTGGCTCTGAGGGATTTCTTTAAGTGTAGCATGCCCATCAGCTCTGGGCTTGACATGGTCTTGTATGTTAAGCAGAGATTGCCTCGGAGTAGATGATATGCAACAGAGTATAGCTGGAGTTTTTAATGCGGTCAGCATAGGGCATCTGAATTAGGTCTGTGATTCTTTTAGTGAGGTATTTCTGTGGCCTTTCCAGTTGTTGCAGACATCTTGAGAGGTACATACCAAATGGGGCGTTGTATTCTATAATGGATCTGATGAGGGATGAGTATAGTGGGACAATGACCTCCTTTTTTCTGGATGAAAAGCCCTTAGTGATGAGGTGTGCCACATAGAAGGATTTCTTGACTGTTGGGGCAATGTGGTTATTGAAGGTGAGACCACTGTCCACCTGTGTCCCTAAGTCTCTTATCATACTTTCAGTGTTTAGTGTACTGCCACCTATGTGGTAATTCAGGGGTACATGTTTTTTCCCAAAGGGGATAACTATACATTTCCTGGCATTGAGCTTGAGCCCATGGCTCTGGCACCAAGCATCTGTTTCTGTAAGGCCCTTTTCTAGAGTATCCACATGATTTGGGGATTCAATAATGGCTCCAAGTTTGCAGTCATCTGCAAACTTTGTTAGCCAGAGTCCATTAGTGTTGGCCTGTACTTCAGAGAAGTAGATGCCAAACATGAGAGGTCCCAGGACTGAACCCTGAGGTACTCCACTTGTCACTTGTCTGGAGCTGGATTTGGAGTCAGCTACTTTTACAGTGTAGGTTCTGTCAGTAAGCCAGTTGGCAACCCATCGAGTGACGTAGGGATTAATGCCCAGCTTAGTAAGTTTATCTATGATTCCAGAGTGGGGATGGTGTCAAAGGCCATGGCTAGGTGCAGATAGGCTTTGTGGACTGCCTTACCCTCATCCACGGCTCTGGAGACTGATTCGAAGAAGTCAATCAGGTTCAGGAGACAAGATCGTCCCTTCACAAACCAAACTGGGTGGTGTCCAGTGTTTGAAGGTTGCCAATATCATTGTTTATAAGTTCCATGATAATACGTTCCATGGCCTTGCAGATCAGGCTCGTCAGACTGATGGGCTGATAGTTCCCAGGATCCAGTGCATTTAGTAGGCTGCTGTTTTGTTTATTTTCTATTTATATGCCCTTTACCTTGTTCACTTTCAGTATGGTGTGACAAAATATTTTTTCAGTTAAAACTTCATATTCAGCAAGACAGTCATTTTTTATATCCTTCCTGTGTTCTGTTTTTATATCATCACTTTTTTAATTTTTTTCCCCTTGAAGAGAATTGATAGGGCTAGATGACATTTTTTATTATTTTTTCTGATGTTGACCAGTAAGACAGCTTTTGTGTATTCTACTTTTACCTTTATCAATAGGGTTTTTAACTCCTGTCACAGTTTCTGTCACATCTATGCTTAGGGATTCATCCTCATTTTTCATTTTTTTTGCCACCCTCCTCTTCCAGTTCCAACCGAACTAGAAATGCTCCTGACCCCCATATCTCCTGCAGCTCATTTAACTACTACTTTCAAGTGTCCCCTTCCAGTGTTCTGCCCACATCTCTGCATTCTTACCATTGAATTAAATGCCCTTTTTTCCACAGGAATAAGAAGACTTCAGCTGCATATAGTACCTTAAAGTAAACCTGTAACAGATTATGTTTCATTTTTTATCAAACATTTTTAACTCCATAATGCTTTCTATTTTGTCATGCAAAACTCAACAGATGTCATGTTATTATCATGCATCTGTTCTGAACTGCAAATGCAGTCTCTCACTTTTTCACAGTCATCTTAGTAACTTTGTATGAACACCATGATTGTATATTTTTCTGAAAAATCACACAATACTTTTTCAGCTAGTTATGAGTTTATACAGTTTATATCCATAAAAAGGCTTAGTTCTCAAATGTATGAGATAATGTACCCAAAAAGAAACCGCAAATGACTGAACAAATACTCTATCAATAGTTGTGCCAGAAGTTTTGGAAACTCTTTCCAGCAATCATTCCTTGTGTTGCAACTGGAAGAGAAGGGTGGTAAGAAAAGATGAAAAGTAAGGATAGAGCCCGAAGCATAGATGTCACAGAAACTGTGACAGAAGTTAAGGAGCCTGTTAATGAAGGTAAAAGTATAATGCATAAAAGCTAATGAATATAATACAATTATTATTATTATTATTATTATTATTAGTATTATTGAATCCTCAAATGATGTGGATATTCTACAAAAGAGCCTTGGAGAAACAGATACTTGGTGCCAGAGCCATGGGCTCAAGCTTAACGCCAAGAAATGTATAGGTACCCCCTTTGGGAAAAAACATGTACCCGTGAATTACCACATAGGTGGCAGTACACTAAACACTGAAAGTGTGATAAGGGACCTAGGTACACAGGTGGACAGTGGTCTCACCTTTGATATCCACATCACCACAACAATCAGGAAATACTTCTATGTGGCACACCTCATCACTAAGTGCTTTTCATCCAGAAAAAAGGAGGTCATTGTCCCACTGTATTCATCCCTCATTAGACCCATTATAGAGTACAATGCCATGTTTGGTATGTACCTCACAAGACATCTGCAACAGCTGGAAAGACCACAGAAATACCTCACTAAATAAATCACAGGCCTAAAGCAGATGCCCTATGCTGACCGTCTAAAAAAACTCCAGCTATACTCTGTGGCATATCGTCTACTCATAGACGATCCTCTCCTTAACATACAAGGCCATGTCAAACCCTGAGCTGCTGGACATGCTCCACTTAAAGAAATCCCAATCTCTCAGAGCCACATGCTCCAGGGATCTAAACCTTGTCATCACAATAAACAAAACATACTGGAGGGATAGGTTCCTGACCCAGAGACTCCCCATACTCTGGAATAGACCTCCCATACATGTCAAGCAGAGTGCCTCATTGGCCCTCTTCAAAATGAACCTTAACGATTGGATGGGAGATAGGAAATTCACCCTGAGGATCATGTCAGTTGCCCTGCTAGACAGGGGTCTAGGGAAGTAAATCATGTGGGAAGAAATATCCAGGGAATTGTTGTGGCTAGGCTTGTATAGGCCCTAGGGCCGATAGCCTAGTACTAACCTATGAACCTATGAATCTATAAGATGTAGCTGCAGCTCTTCCAATGACAGTCATATCTTTAGCAGTATCATGGCCTCTGTGATCGCTGACTTTCACATTCTTTCCATTTGCTTGCATTTCTTAGTCTGCCAGTTATGATCTCATTATCCTTACATCCCACATCATCCTGTTTCTTACTCAAATGTCATTCCTCACAGACTTGTTATGCTCTTTTCTGGCCCTCTACTGCCTTACATGACTAGAACTGATGCTATTTGCATATGATTTCTCTGGAAGACACTCTAAAGCATTTATTTCAGTATTATCTGCCTTATCCACTCCTCAATTGTCACTTGGTTAACTTATTGTAAAGCCACAAAAACTCTTCTCCTCCATATTGGAATCTCTTTGAATTTCCAAAACTTGTAGTAGTTGTTTAGATGTCCAGAAATGTCTCTTACTTGTTCTGATTCCTCTTATTTCCATAATGACATCAAAATATAATGATAAATCCTATGGCTATAAACTAATTCTACAATATAGAGAAACTGGAATTTTGCATACAATGTGCAAATTATGCAATAATGCTCCAGTTGAAAAGGGAAGCCTTTCTTTCATTGTTTATTTCTTTATTTCTATTTTTTGTTAATGTTTTGTTGATTTGATGTGTCCTTTCTTTCAGGGCAGACCTGAGATAGTATTTAAGCTTGTTGACCAAGGCACTGGGAAAAGTCCATTACTCTTTTTGACAGAGGGCATTGGAGATTATTGTCTGATCACAGCATGGAAGAGGACTGTCCCAAAATATAGACTATGATAGAGGAGGAGATGTTGACATCTGAAACCAGTGTTGAAACTGTTACCCATACAAATGTTGTGCACATCATGGATTATAATAGCTAGGGCTTACCTAATGAAGTGTTGGTGAGTATGATGCAATACCAGATATCTGAACAGGTAAGAAGCAGAGTGACAGAACTGATGAAAATGAAGTTATGGTTTTCTTCCTTTAACATATGGGCAATACAAAGATTTCCCCACCATAGAATTGTGAATATTCTAGTGAAAAATAATACAGACATTTACTATAAGTCAGTGCTTAGAAAGTTGTAATTGCCAATCTGGCTCATGTCATGGCTGAAAATGGTCATTGTACTAGACCACTTACCCAGTCAAAAAGTGAAACTTAATTAATTAATTTAATTAATTAACGAGAAGAGGGTTCATTGCAGTAGTGACTGTCAAATAAAAGGACAAGACTTGTGGCTTCCAATTACCCATCCATAGGTCCAAGTTGCATTTAAATAGGGATAGAGAGGAACACTGGTTCACACTGATGGGAAGCCTGTTCCAGTGAAAGGGAATTCTCTGAGAAGCATATCTCTCTCTCTCTCTCAGACATGTCTTATTTATGTTGCAAGCAAAATTTAGGTAATTAAATCTACTAGTCCTGATGCCTTTTTTTGCAGATGTGCAAAAGATTCATCAAAATAGGGCCCAGGGATACCTTGTATGCCAGGCAAAGATCACATCTCAGAAGTCTGTATGATACAGAGGAAAGAGGAAGGGCTTTGAGGGGATCAGCACTGGACATTGTGTTTACTCCGTGTTCTTTTTGTAAGGAACCTTTATGGATGTTCCAGTTGCTGCATGTGTCTGGTCAGGTACATACCAAAGAGGACATTACACCCTATGATGGACTTATAAAGGCTAATTACAGTGGCATTATGATCTCTCTGGACCTGGGAGCCATGCTCTTTCTTATAAGTTGAGCAACATAGAACGATTTTCTTACTACCTTGAACACCTGTTTGTGGAAGGTTAGGTTACTATCTTTATGAGTTCCCAGATCCTTGACTAGTGAATCAACTTTTAAGGGTGTTTTATTGATGATATTGTTATCAGGGGTAGCAGACTTCCCAAAAGGTACTATTTTGGATTTTTTGACATTGAGTTTTAAGCCATGGCTTCTGCACCAACTGTTGGTGTGTATTAGACTTTTCTGTAGGGTCAGGGTCTTCTCATCTTGGAAGAATTCAATGACTGCTCCCAGTTTACAATCATCTGCAAATCTGATTAGCCAGAGGCCTTTGACATTGGCTTTGACATCTGAGAAGTTGATGCCAAGGAGGAGTGGGCCTATCTCAGTGCCCTGGGAGACTCCACTGGTGACAAGCTTCTTTGAGGAGGTGGCCTCACCAATTCTAATTTCCTGGGTCCAATTAGTCTGCCAGCTGACTATCCAGTATGTTATAAAGGAGTTTATACCTAGTTTTGCAAGTTTGTTGACAATAAGTGACTGGGGTATTGCATCAAATGCCTTAATCAGATCTAGGTAGACAGTTTGCACAGTTTCCCCTTATCCATTGCCCTAGTGGCCTTTTCAAAGAAATCCACCAGATTCAGTAAGCATGACCTTCCTTTGACAAAGTAAAACTAGAATGGATCCAGTGTCTGGGTTTCTCCTATATTCTTCCTGATAGTTTCCATGATTACTTTTTTCCATGGCTTTACAAATAAGACTAGTCATACTAATGGGGCTGTAGTTTCCAGGATCTGTTGGAGGTCCTCCCTAATGAAGGGAGATTACCATCACAGCCCCTTCATCCACATAGCACAAAGTCTGTTTCTGTTTTAAGACTATAGTTAAATAACTCCACAGGTCCTGTTAAGTTACATTTCATCCTATTCAGGAGGCATCCTGGGATGTTATCGGGGCCCATATGATTATAGGATCAAAGGGAGCTACTATGCTATTTGCCCTAGTCCCTTACAAGCCTAGCCAAGAATTTAGTTCATGTTCCAACAAGTCAGCACCCTATGCTACTGTCCAGCAGGGACACAGGTGGAATCCCAGGGGTGTATTTTCTGTTTCCCATCCAGTTATCCAGGTTGTGCTTAAAAAGGGTTAATGAGGTACTCCGCTTGATGTGGAGTCTATTCCACAAAAGAGGGAGTCTCTGGGACACCAATCAGTCCTGCCATCAAGACCTATTGATGTCACAGACCAGGTTGAGGTCGTGTGTGCAGGTTACTTGAGAGGAGCTTGACTTGCGGATCTGTAGCAATCCCATCAGGACAGGGTCTGAGATTGCTTTGTATGCCAGACAGAGGTCACCTATGAGGAGTCAGTAGGAGACTGAGTAGAGGGACAGGTCCTTTAGCCTGTCTGTGTAGGTTAGATGTTTGAGGCCCTGGATTCTCCTAGTGAAGGACCTCTGTGGTCTTTCCAGCTGCTACATGTGCTCTGTGAGGTATATGCCGAAAGGGGCATAGTACTCGATAATGGGTCTTATAAAGGAAGAATACAGGAATGTTATGACCACCTTTGTTCCTGGATGAGATACCCTTACTAATGAGATGGGCCATGTAGAAAGCTTTCCGTACAATGGAGGCAACATGGTGGTCCAAAGTCAATTTGCTATCAACCTGTGTGCCCAAGTCCCTCACGACTGATTGCATGCTTAGGACCTTATTATCAATGTGATAATTTGTTGGGACATTACTCTCCCCAAAAGGGATGATGATGCATTTTTTGGCATTCAGTTTGAGGCCATGGTTCTGGAACCAGTCATTTGTTTGGGTGAGACCCTCTTGGAGAATGTCCATATCACTAGGGGAATTGATGACAGCTCATCTGAAAACCTGGTCAGATATATCCCAATGGTTTTGGCCAGCACCTCAGAAAAGTATATCCCAAACAGCAGAAGCCCCAAGACCAATCCCTGGGGTACACAGCTTATTACAGGTCTACTGCTTGAAGTGGCTTCCCCTATTTTGACTAGGTGGGTTCTATCAGTGAGCCAGTTTGATACTCATCTGGTAACATATGGATTGATTCTTAGTTGATAGAGTTTATCTATTATACCTGAGTGGGGAATAGTATCAAAGGCCTTGGCCAGGTCAAGGTAGGTGGTGTGCACTGTTCCCCTTGTCCATGACCTCCCCATGATGAAACAAAACTGTGTGGGATTGAGTATATGGAGGTTTCCAATGTCCTTGTTAATGAGGTCCATGATAATCTGCTCCATGGCCTTGCAGGTCAGGCTAGTTAGGCTGATGGGTCTATAATTTTCTGGATAAGTGGAAATTCCACCTTTGTGCAAAGGGATGACAGTGGCTGTCCTCCACTCACCTGGGGCAAAACTGGTACTTGGGCTTTGGTTGGATAGGGTGCCTTAATGTTGCTGCAAGTTCCTGCCTGAGTTAATGTAGGATGCAGACTGGGATGTTATTGGTTACCATGGAGGCTGTGTTTTTTGCCTTTGAGAGGACACTGATGACTTGCTCCCTAGAGATAAGGGGAGGGGGTCAGGTACTGGGGATGTCCTGTTTTACTAATGGGGGGACAGAGGCATGAAGTTTTCACTTAACCTGTCTGCCAGTGGGTTGGCTATATCTACAGCACTTATGTATGTGGTTTCCTTGACCACCAGTTCTGGGCAGATCTGGCTGCTTCCCTTGAGAAAAACGCAAATGCAGACTCCTTGAAACGCAAACCCTTACTGGAAGACAAGCTGTGCAAAAACAGCTTATGCCTTTTGCTGCCAACACCAATAAAAAGCGAACATTAACAGAGGGTAAAAACTTGGTAAAACACAAATCCTTAACGCCAAGTTTATTGATCCAAAACAATAAAACAAGCGTTTTCACTGGAGACACTGCTACAGCTTCATCAGAGGTACTAACAAAAACACCCGCCAAATCATGTTTATAATACCACGTCATTGCGTGCTCCAAGTAACGCCATTTAAAGAAACATGTACATTTCAAACAAAAACATAAAAATCAAATCCCTAGACCAACTTTATCTAATAAGAACATCAATTACAAGTATATTAAAAATATTTATAAAACTATTGAGTAAATGGTTCATGTATAAATAGACCTCATCACCTTAAATATTGGTTAAGTGTATATATCATTACCAAATGCTTAGCATCAAATTTATTATGTTTCAATTACCATTAATATCAACTATGTACAACTTTATATATTTAAAATTCTAATTTAGATTTCTAAAAAAAATCTTTAAAAGTTAAAATGATTTATATTAGTCAAGTTAGCAAAATTAACCACATTACTTTGGCCCCAGTCTTTATTCACAATGCGATATATTTACCTAGGCTTTTTCTAAGACTTCCACCAAATAACACAGTGTACGTAAGCATAAAACCATTTCTTTAGGGCAAACAGCTTGTAGTAACAAATAACAAGTTTGAAACTGAAAAATCAAACGTTATAAACTAGAAAGTTTCTAACTAATATTAGCATTTATAATGTTTGCCATATGATGGAGAATCTCTAACTAATATTAGCGTTTATAACTTTTTAGTCTCAGTATACAAGCAATATTGCAATGCTCGTTCAACCCAGGAAAGGAAAAGGCATCCAGCCGTAGTTGCCATTCCAATTCCTTGTTTTCTAAGATAAGTGGTATCGGACCACCTCTTCCTGTGTTCAGCACTTGATCTATTACAATAAATTCAAAACTGTGTCCCTCATTTTTTGAAATATGCTTCGCTAATGCATTTTCATTATTATGCTTCCTCATAGCGTAAACATGTTCGTAAACTCTGTCCCTCAGCCTTCTATCCGATTTCCCTATATAGAAGGCTGAACAACAATTACACATTGCCAAATAGATGATAGATCTAGACTCACAGTTCAATTTTTGGTTAATTCTAAATTGTCTTCCTCGAATAGAGAAAACACTAGTCGTTTTCACAAGGTGGCAGTAGTTACAATGCCACACTGAAATGATCCTTTCAACTTGGTGGTTAAATTGGATGTACTATGCCTCTGTAGTAAGACTTTCAAATTATTACCCCTTCTGTAGGTAACCCTGGGTTTCTTTCCTAGCCTATCAAGAAGTTGGTGATTATTAGAAATTAAGTACCAATTTTTATACAAAATAAATTGAATTGTCTTCGAGTCAGTGCTAAAAGTTGTGATAAAACTACATTCGTAGTTATTAACTGCTGAACTATAATTGTCAGCAGTATTGGTAAAGTTACTGAAAGGTGTCACATCCCTCCCCAAACTTAAGTCTAACATTAAATTAACTGTTGTAGCAGGCACTTGTTTCTCTGGTAGGAGCGGAGGGTAAAGACCCAAGGCCCTTTTGTTTTATGCTTACGTACACTGTGTTATTTGGTGGAAGTCTTAGAAAAAGCCTAGGTAAATATATCGCATTGTGAATAAAGACTGGGGCCAAAGTAATGTGGTTAATTTTGCTAACTTGACTAATATAAATCATTTTAACTTTTAAAGATTTTTTTTAGAAATTTAAATTAGAATTTTAAATATATAAAGTTGTACATAGTTGATATTAATGGTAATTGAAACATAATAAATTTGATGTTAAGCATTTGGTAATGATATATACACTTAACCAATATTTAAGGTGATGAGGTCTATTTATACATGAACCATTTACTCAATAGTTTTATAAATATTTTTAATATACTTGTAATTGATGTTCTTATTAGATAAAGTTGGTCTAGGGATTTGATTTTTATGTTTTTGGTTGAAATGTACATGTTTCTTTAAATGGCGTTACTTGGAGCATGCAATGACGTGGTATTATAAACATGATTTGGCAGGTGTTTTTGTTAGTACCTCTGATGAAGCTGTAGTGGTGTCTCCAGTGAAAATGTTTGTTTTATTGTTTTGGATCAATAAACTTGGCGTTAAGGATTTGTGTTTTACCAAGTTTTTACCCTCCGTTAATGTTCGCTTTTTATTGGTGTTGGCAGCAAAAGGCATAAGCTGTTTTTGCACAGCTTGTCTTCCAGTAAGGGTTTGCGTTTCAAGGAGTCTGCATTTTCGTTTTTTTCAACTGTTTCTGTGGTTGTGTTTTATGCTTCCCTTGAGACTTTGGACATATGTAAAGAAGGCCTTATGATTGTCTTTAGTAGATGTGGCCAATTTGGACTCAAAGTTTGCTTTGGAGGATTTCACTAGTGCTCTTATTTGCTTGTTCAGGCTAAGGAAAGATTGCTTCCAATTAGGCACCTGCTCCTTCTTGGTCCAGGACAGCAACTTGTAGGTTTATAGGTTCATAGGTGTGTACTAGGCTAATGGCTCTGGAGCTTTTACAAGTCTAGCCCATAGAAGTGCCTTGGCATAGTGCCACCCAACGTTAGCTCCCAGGGGCTCTATCAAGTAGAGCCACTGGAGTGATCCCCAGGGTGAAATTTTTTATTACCCATCCACTCATCAAGATTTCTCTTGAAGAGGGACAGCATGGTGCTCTGCTTGACATGTATGGGAAGTCTATTTCAGAGAATGGGCAGTCTCTGGATTAGGAACCTGTCCCTCCAGCATGTTCTGTTGATTGTGGTAATGATGTTGAGGTCTCTGGAGCGTGTTGTGTGGAGGGATTGGGATTTCTTCAGATGTAGCATTTCTAACAGAGCTGAGTCAGACATGGCTTTCTAAGTCAAGCAGAGATTGCCTCTAAGTAGGCGATATGAGACAGAGAATAGGTGGAGTCTTTTGAGTCTGTCCATGTAGGACATGTGTTTAATGCCTAGGATCCTCTTCCTGAGGTACTTCTGTGGCCTCTCCAGTTGATGCAGGTGTCTAGTGAGGTACATGCCAAATGAGGCATTATACTCGATGATTGGTCTAATGAGGGAAGAGTAGAGAGAGATGATGACCTCTTTCTTCCTGGATGCAAAACCCTTGGTAATGAGATGTGCCACATAGAAGAACTTTCTGGCCACAGTGGCAATGTGGTGGGTGAAGGAGAGGTTGCTGTCAACCTGCATTCTGAGATCTCTTATAATGCCTTCAGTGTTCCTTGGGCTCCCATTGATGTGCTAATTAGTGGGAACTGAGGTTTTACCAAAGGGGCTGATGACACATTTTTTAGCGTTAAGCTTAAGGCCATGGTTTCAACACCAATCATTGGTCTCAGTGAGGCCTACTTGTAGGATGTCTGCATCATTTGGGGAGTTAATAATGGCTCCCAGTTTGCAGTCATCTGTGAGCGTGGTCAGCCAGAGTCCCTTTGTGTTGGCCTGGACTTCTGAGAAGTAGGTGCCAAAGAGGAGAGGGCCTAGGACCAAGCCCTGTGGGACTCCACTTGTGACTCATCAACAGTCTGACTTGCAATCCACAACTTTCACTCTGTGGGTTCTGCCTGTGAGCCAATTTGCAACCCACCTAGTGATATAGGGGTTGATGCCTAGTTTGGTGACTTTATCAATAATTCCTGAGTGAGGAATGGTATCAAAGGCGTTGGCCAGATTGAGGTAGGCTGTATTACCTGTCCTTACCTTCATCCACACCCCTGGTGACTGACTCAAAGAAGTCAACCGGGGTTGAGCAGGCATGATCTCCCTTTCACAAAGCCAAATTGTGTGGGGTCTAGAGGTTGGAGATTTCCTATATTTTTGTTAATCAGGTCCATGATGATGTGCTCCATAGAGGGGTAAAGTTGGCACTGAATCTGTTGGCCAGTATGTTGGCAATATCCGTTGGATCAGTATAGGAGGTACCACTGTGCAGTAACTCATAGCAAATCTGGGTATTGCCATTGAGGTTCTTGATATGGCTATAGAAGGCTTTGTGATTGTTTTTAGTGTCTGATGCAATTTTGCCTTCATAGCTGGCTTTAGAGCATTTAATGAGGGAGCTAAACTTTTTGTTGAGGTTAATAAGGGAGTTTTTCCAGTCTTGGGACTTCACCTTTTTCTGCAACAGTTTCTTCCTTCTATTGTAGAGTTTATTAATGGCATGGGACCACCAGATTGGCTTCCTTTTTTGGAGGAGAGGATCTTCGTTCTGTTGGGTATGGCTAGTTCCATGCATTTATGTACATGTTCTTACAGTGCATTGGTGTAAGATTTGTCAGTCGTGCAGCTATTTTCCATTGACATGGGTACCATGAAGTCAGACACCTCTGTTTTTAGCAGTCCAAAGTCAGCTTTTGAGAAGTTTTTCAAGGTAGTTACCTTTGCAGGGGCTGTGAGTGAGATGTGGATTTCTATGGTGATTAGTTTATGGTCGGATCTGATCAGGGAGGGACTGACTATTGGTGCAGAGGAACAGTCACCCATGTTAGTAATAACCAGGTCAAGGATGTTGCTTCCTCTAGTGGGGGTCAGAATGAGCTTGTCCAGGGCATTGGAATTGAGGAATTCCAGGAAGTGTTGATCCAGTATACTGGTGCTTGAATAGTTTTCTCAGTTGATAGAGGAGTAGTTGAAGTCTCCTAGTAAAAGAGTGTTGGGTTGGACCTTGATAGATTCCAGGGTGCTTAGAAACATGGAGTGAGAGTCTGGGGACATGCTTGGGGACCTATAGCAGGCTATGACCTGGAAAGCCATCGTATCCAATGTTAGTTGTACCTGAAGTATCTATTTATTTATTTTATTTATTGACATTTGTTAACCAGCTTTGTCCAACTGGGCTTGTGGCCCATTTTCAGTGGAGACCCGAGGAGAAAAACTCCAGTAGTACATTTTAAACAAGTACAATTTTAAACAATATTGATATAATAGCAGTTATAGCAAAAAGATTCACATATGTTGGGTTACATGCATAAAGTTAAAGTTGCATTAAAAAGAAGCTAAGTAACAATTTTACATTGATATAGTGCAATAGGTCAACAATAAAAAAAATTTGTTTGTATAAAATTATGCAAATGCATAGTAAACACATTGGAGAGAGAGGTGTAATGAGGTACTAAGTATGGTCCTTTTGAGGGAACATAAAGGGAAGGAAGACAAGATAGGGTTATGGCAAGGGCAGGTTCTGGAATTGAGAAAATAAGCTTTTAGTTCATTTTTAAAGTGTGAGGTGTGGGAGATTAAACGTAAATCAAGGAGAAGTTTGTTCCAAGCATGGGCAAGGGAGTGTTTGTAGAGTAGTTTGCCTACTGACCTTTTTGGGGGGTAGATATCAAGTAATTGTTGGTTAGAAGTATAGAGGGTCCAGGATGGGATGTACATGGAGACTAAGGAAGATAGAGATGGACAGAATGAGGGTTTATAAAGAATAGAGTGTAGCATATGAAATTGATAAGATAGCAGAAATTGGGGAAGTTCAAGCCATTGAAGAGAGTTTAAAGAAATGCAGTGGTGTGAGTTGTATGGGGAGTTAGTAATGACTCTGGCTATTTTAAGGTAAGTCTGTTGGAGTTTGTTTAGAGTGGAGGCCTGGATATTGGTAAGAACTGGGGCGGTGTATAAGAGGGAGGGGAGGAGGAGTGCCTGGCCCAGGGTAAGTCTAGATTCAGGGGTTAGGAATTTTTTGTTCTGATATAGCAGACCTAGTTTCTGGTTTGTTTTTTTTATACACTGGAGTATGTGTAGGTTGAACTTTAGTTCGTCATCGATAATGACCCCTAAGAGTTTTGTGTGGGTGTCAGGTTGGATAGTTGTATTGTTAGAAGATGTAATAAAAAAGGAGGTTTTGTGATGAGAAAGAGAACGGGGAAGGAAAAGTAGGAGTCTGGTCTTTTTGGGATTTAGGATCAATAGGTTGTGAGAGAGCCATTGTTCAGTGGATAATAGGGCCTGTTGGGTCGGGGAGTGTAGTTCAGGAATTTTATTTGAGATGGATATAAGTGTGCAGTCATCAGCATACTGAATAAGGGAGGATTCTTTGCTTGAGGTGTAAAGATCATTGGTGAAGATGTTAAACAAAAGGGGTCCCAAGATGGAGCCTTATGCTGGTCTACTAATCTGGAGTTGTGCATATACTTTATGAATATGGAGACACCACTGCCTTTGGAGCTTCAGTCCATGTTTCATGGCCGAAAGGTGTGGAATGAGTTATAGCCTCATAGCACAGGAGTGCTTTCTGCCACTTTAAACCAGGTCTCTATTACAGCACAAATGTCGATGTTCTTCATTTTGAGGAGTGCTTCGAGTGAGTGCATCTTGAGATTTAGACTTCTAGAGCTGAGCTGCATGACCCTCAGATTGCATTTATTTATAACTGTTACAGTGGTAATTTGCTCTTTGGAACACCACCTATAAAAGGGACTATAGTGCTGGCAAGAGCCTTAGCCAGTACCTGGAAACCCAGGGGTGACAGATGCAGGCCATCTCTGGCAAAGCATTGAGATCTGTCAGTCATGTCATCCCAAGCAGACAGATACTGGATCCCCTTAGAATGACACCAGAAACTTAGCCAATTGTTGAAGTCAATCATTTTTTGTTTGTACTGCGGTATCTTTCTGGGTGATGGTAGGATACTGCTCAGGGCTAGTGTCATACCTGCCTAGGTCACATAATCTGAGAGCTCCACCATGTCTCTTTTCATGTAGTCCAGGGCGGTGCATCTCAGGTCATTCACACCCACATGGACAATGACAGAGTCATACTTGTACATGTTGTGGAGTGACCTGAGTGCATGCGTTACGTGTTGGATTCTGGCACCTGATAGATAGCTGACTGTTACCTTTTCCTTATTAAACCTAGTGAGTGGGACATCTGTGTGCCTCACTATTGAGTCACCAATGATTAGTGTACTGGGCAAGGTGTTTAGCCTTAGGGGCTTAGGTTGGGGGCACACTGTGGAGGTGAGCTATGTGTCCAATGGTTTGTGCTATGTTGTGGTGGTCCCATGAATTTCTGTCTTGGAGGTCTCTGCTGTTTGGATAAATTTCTATTGAGAGCCTCTGTGAAGGTGGGTGTGTAGTTTGTGTTTTTATGTGAGAGCTGTGATAGTGGGTGTTCTGGAGGCTATGTGTTCCATGCGTTGTGGTGCAGGTATTGACCTTCTACTCTTGACCAGCTAGTCCAGTCTTGGCTGGAGAGTGCAAAGCTTCCAATTTGGTGATATAAGTGCATCTCTCACAAGTCTGTGTGTTGGGAGGTAAGAGGAGAGGGTTGTCTGTGTATATGAGGCAGTTTCTACACTGCCTGAAAATGCCCAAATGGACCAGATTTATAGGAGAAAGCACAGGGAACTACCCTTTAATTATGCCAGGAGGGGTGGTCATAACTTCTATGTACTGGAGCTATTTCCATGAAAAATGACTAGTGCTGATGGCACTTAGGTGTGCTACAATAATAGCTACAAAAACCTGTTTAAGTGCAAAGTGATTAGGCTATTTGAAGTGCAAGAGAGAAAGAACTAGCAAGATCTAAGGGAAAAACTGCAGACCAGATTTTCTGGCACCAGTAATAGTTTACCTCAGCTCGGCACCACTACACGGAACTTAAACAAGTGCAAACCCATGCAAACATGGGCTTTTAAACCAGAAAATTTGTATATTATTATTATTTATTGCAGAAATCCACCAGACAGGTTTAGTCTTTCTTGAGGAGGATGATTTCATCCTGTCGGGTATTCCTGATTCCATGCAGCTATAGAAATGCTTAAATAGTACTTTAGTGTAGGTTTGGACATATGTAGCAGTTCCTATGGAGGGGGAGGGGGCTGTGAAGCTGTTTATACCTTCCCTCAGGAGGTTGTAATCATCTTTGGAAAAGGGTTTTGTTTGACCCTAGCTGGAGGGGGGTCGGGGGAGATGGAGACTTCAAAAGTGACCACCTTGTGGTCGGATCTTACCAGGGATGATGACACTGTAGAGATGCTGCAGTGGTTACTCATGTTGGCTAATACCAAGTCCAAGATATTTTCACCTCCCATTGAGGCCATGTCCTTGTCTTTAGTGAGTGCAACAAGTACATGCCCCCTAGTTTTAGCTGGAGGGGTTATGTTTTAGGCTATTATTGGGGAATGGTTAGGGGTGAGAGGGGGATAAAAGTTGGAATGGAATTTGCAAATTAATAGGTTAGCTATCATCAGGCTTGGTGAATTTGGCACCATTAGACCAAATTGCTGTGTGCTGCCCTTGAGGTTTCTGACATAGCTGTAGAAAGCCTTATGGTTACCATTCACCTAGAAAGCTATCTTAACCTCAAAGTTGGATTTGCTTGACCTAATTATACCTCTTAGTTACCAATTTACTTTGATGAGAGTTTTTATCTTTATGGGAATTACCCTTCCTCATTTTTGCCATATTTATTTTCCATTTTGTTGTATATCCTGTTTAATTTGGGATACTACCATGGCATTTTTTTCTGGGGCTAGTTCTGGACTTAGTTGTGGTAGGTTCAGCAGTCCAAGCAAAGAGTTTCTAAGAGGAATTCACATAGGTTGTTGTGTTATCAGGGTTTGTAGGGGCATTGAGTTTTGACAAACTATCAATAATGACTGCTAATTTGCCTTGGAATAGTTTCTTTTACTGATTTTAATGGGATTACAGAGTTGATTTTTATTTCTATGGACACAGCTTTATGGTCAGACCTTAGCAAGGGAGGATGAGACATTGTGGGATACAATGTTCTCCCATATTTATGAGCACATGGCCCAGTATGTTGGAGCATCTAGTGGGCATATTCACTATTTGGTCAAAGTTGTTTATATTTACAAAGTCCAGGAATTTCTGTGCCTGTATATTTGAGGCCAATCTACAGAGGGATAATTAAAGTCTCCCATGAGCAGGATGTTAGGTTGGATGGTAAGTGTTTCCAGTAGGTCCAAGTATACTTTGTGAGCTTCTTGGGACATGGAGGGTGATTTGTAGCTGGCTAGGATATGGTACAGAATGTTGTCTATGGTAATCTGCACACAGGGGTATTCCAGCAAGTGGTCCTGTTTGACCACCTAGAGGTATGCTTGTTATTGATGTATCTTGAGACACCTCCACCTTTAGCCCTTGTCTGTGCACCTACTGGTTTAAAAGTGTGAAAGGCACTGAAACCTTGCACTGCCAGGGTGCTCTCTGTGGCTTGAAACCATGTCTCTGTAACTGCACAAATGTCTATATTCTTGAATGTGAGGAGGGCTTGGGAGGAAGTGTAGTTTTTTTTTAATTAGACTCTTGGCATTGAACAGTAACACCTTGAGGTTTAGATGAGTTGATTTTGCTGTGTTGGTAGCTTTGTCAACTTGGCATTGCCTAAAAAAGGCACTACGGGTATGGACAAAGCCTTAGCCAGTATTTGAAAGCTTAGAGGGGAAAAGGTGTATACCATCCTTGGCAAAGCAACATGATCTGTTGACCAAGTCCTCCCAAGCTGGAAAATATTGCATCCCATTAGAATAACACCAGAAAGGCAGATAGTTGCTGAAATCAATCTCAGTGATGCTAATATGCTTCTCCATGCCAGGCTTATACCAGGCTGAGACACATCATCTGAAAGGTCCATGATGTCTCTCTTCATATAGTCCAGGGATGTCATTTACACCTGCATAGAGTGTGATTTAATCATACTGGTATCTGTGATGTAATGTCTTGAATGCATGCGTTATTTGTCAGATCTTGGCTCCAGATAAGCAACTACAGTAGAACCTCCATAGCTGACCACCACCCTACATTGACCACCTCCTTAACTTGACCTAATTTTCATAGACCAGGCATGCACCACATGTACTCTATGGAAGACTGACCTCTCTACATTGACCACTTCTGTAAGTTGTATCTTGACCACTTGGACTGTGGCACACAATATTAATTTACCCTCTATAACTTCACCAGTTGAGTCCACTTTACACCAAGGGGTAGAAGGTGTGGGCTTTGCCCCTTAATTGTATTATTTTTTCTTTAGTATAAGTTCTTTTTTCATGTTTTATTATTACCATGTGTTGGATTAGGCCTAACATGCTATTGTTTATCATGTGTTGATGAAGAATTTTTCAATGTGAAGAACTAGTCTGAATTGTAGGTACATCCTACAGTTACTTAAAATTTTTAAAGTTAATTGAGACAATGGCCCAAAGGAAAAACTCAAAGAGCTGACATTGAAGGAAAAGGTTGATCTTCTACATCTTCTGGAAAGCAGCACCAAAGAAAGACTGGAACATTTTGGAGTTAGCAAGACCAAAGTTAGCAACATCCAAAAACATAAGCATGAGTACATGGAGAGATATGGCAAGGAAAGTGGATACCTACAGTGGAAAAGGAGGAAAACTTCCATCAATGAGGTCAATAAAGCCACATTGTGCTGGTTCTAACAAACAAGGGCAGTTAATGCCTGAATCTCTGGGCTCATGATCCAAGACGTTACTAAAAAATGTGCACAGGAATTCGGGGTGGCAGATTTCCAATCATCAAGTGGCTGGCTCGGGAAATTTAAACTGCGACATGAGATCTCCCAGAAAGTCTTGTGTGATGAATCCAATGAAGTTCTATTAGAAGTTGTGGAACAGTTCATAAAAGATTTCTGGACTTTGCCAGAGGCTTCAAAGATGATGACATCTTTAACAGTGACAAGTGCAGACTCTTTTTCAAGGCGATTGCAAAAACCACCAAAGGAAGATAAAATAAGGAAAACTCCACTGCACTTCTGAATAATAATTTATTCCACTCGAAGGTGAAAAGCACAATAACTTGTTCTCCACAATAATTTTCTCTAGCGCCTCGGCAAACTTGCCTTTACAGAGTAAAAATTCCACAACACTGAATACTCACTTTAAATACATTTCAGAAGACACACCTATACTAACAATCAAATAATTACTCTCAATTAATTACCAATTAAGAATTTAAGAAGACAAACTACACACAGTAAAAATATGTTTAAAAACTTCTATACAAAAGACAAATGTACATTTTTCCTAAACTTATTCCAAACTTTTCCAAGAACAGTCATGATTCAGTCCATTTGGACTTAAAGTATTAAATTTTAGTATAAGACATAGTTCCTTTCTCCTTAATATTTGTTTTACTTGCTGTTCACTACAATATGCCTCATTATTAACTATATCCAATACTGTTGCTTTTAAATTGTCAGGTTTACTATTATGATACTTATAGAAATGTACTGCTAAAGGACTACTTTCTTTCTTATTTTTAATATCTCTAACATGTTCTTTTAACCTACAACACAACGTTCTTTTAGTTTCTCCAATATAAAATTTGCCACAAGGGCATTCTATACCATAAATAACCTGTTCTGATTTACAATTAAAAGTTCCTTTAGTTTCAAAACCATTCCATTCAAAGTTTTGAACTGTGGAACTATATACTTACATATGGTACACTTTCCACATTTACTAGTACCTTGCTGTTTCACCTGTTTATACATTAACATCCTTGGGTTTTAAATCGACTATGTACTATAAAATATTATAAGAGAAACTAAGCCTATTATTATTCAAAAATCTAATTCCTTTTTAAGAACATTCCAACTGTTGACTTGTTCAGACAATACAGAGTATGTTGAAACAAAATAAACCGTGATCTTTACTTCTTTCTTATTATAATTACTACCCATACTACCATTTTGCAATTATATTTGATTTTTAAGACTATACTTTAATTCATTATCAGGATATCCTCTATTCTTAAATTTATTATAACTTGATAAATATTCTTTCTCCCTAATGTTCTATTGAATTCAGTGTAAGGAATAGATTTAATTACATGTGGTGGATGGTAACTAGTGCCATACAACACTGAACCCTGCAACTTCCTATGTATTTACTATTCTATCCATGAATTATTATGGCCTATTAAGGTAATACCCAAATATTGTACCTTATTACCCATTTGTAATCCATCAAATTTTATATTCATGTTATTATTCTCAATCTCCATCAAAACTGATGAACACTGTCTTTTCCTCCCTACATACAAACAGCAAATCATCGATATAACGGAAATATCCACAGACATATTTTTATAGAAGGAATTGGTATATATATATTTATTCTCAAATTTACCCATAAAATATTGGCATAACTGGGAGCAAAGGCAGCCCCCATTGCTGTACCTTGCCTTTGTCTATAGATATCTCCGTTAAACTCAAATATATTATTGTTTAAACACATTTGTAGCAATTCTAACACATGACCAGCTGACAGTGTGTCCTATACATTGCTTAACAGCCAACAGTCCATCCTCATGTTTAATACTTGTATATAAGCTTACAACATCTATTACCACAAAATACATACTTTCTTCCCATTTTATAGTTTTTATACAATTAATTAAAGAAAATACATCCTTTACATATGATGGTAGTCTATATACATACGATACCATATGTATGTAAAAATAGACATTTTGTGTAAAACTATCAGTAGCTGAAACTATGGGACGTCCCGTGGGAAACTCATTTTGTGTAACTTTGGTAAACAGTAAAAACATGGCATTCTTGGTTTATTTATATTAAATTTTTCTTTTACATCTTTATAAGAAAAATGTCTTAGTCTGTAACCTTTATCTATAATATGCTCATATTTCCTCTGTGCATCCACATATTCCGATATTTTAATTTTTCATATACTTCATTTTTCTTTAAATGTGCATAACACATATCCAAGTATTGGATGACATTCAATATTACCAATTTTCCCTTTATCCGAGGGTTTAAATATAATGTTGTCATTTTGTCCCAAATTTATTAAACTATTCCATTCTTCTTTAAATTATAATTAATTTGTGCTTGATACTGCTTAAAATAATAAAAATCTGCTTCTAAATTATGCAATAATGATTTATATAAATATTTGATATTGTCATTACGATATGGAGGTGTAAAAACTTTTACCTTAACTTTGCTAGTATCCAATTCTTCACATTCTATGTTGTCTAATTCAGAGTCACAAGAAAAAAACTCATCTTCTGTACTAGTTGTGTTAAACTCTATACATTCATTTCCTTCACTTTCAACATTGACATCCTTGTTATTTTTAAAGAAATCCATGAGATGTAACTTTCTAGCAAAATTGTAAACATCAGCCTTTAACATATGAATTAAACAGTTGGAATGAATTTTAGCCCTTTATTTAATACATTTCTATCATTCTCTGTTAATTCAATTCCTGACAAATTAACTATATACTCACAGTGACAAGTGCAGACTCTTTTTCAAGGCGATGCCTGACAGAAGTCTCATCATGAAGGATGACAAATGTAAGAGCAGAAAGCTTTCCAAAGAATGTTTCACAGTTATGCTTTGCTGTAGCTCAACCGGAGAGAAACTAAAGCTCTTAGTGAGTGGTAAATCGGTAAAGCCATGCACATTTAAGAACCTGAATCCTGAAGACCTCCCCATCACTTGGAGATCAACCAAATGTGCATGGATGACTGGTGCTCTATTTGAGGAGTGGGCAAAGGGTATCGACTGGAAATGAAGAAGAAGAAACACTCTATTCTACTGACAGTAGACAACTGCCCTGGCCACCCACAAGTGAATCATCTCACAAACGTGACACTAAATTTCTGCCAAATGCAACCTCAAAAATCCAACCTCTTGATCAAGACATCATCAAAACATTTAAAATGCACTACCAAGCCAAGCTCCTGCAGTGGGTCATTACTAAAATGCAAACCTGTGGTCTGCCTGTGGAAGCAACTTCACCCGCTGCATCAGTTAATGCTCTGGATGCTGTCCTCTGGATCTGTTCTTCTTGGAAAAAAGTTCAGCCAGAAACGATGCAGAAGTGTTTCAAGAAAGTTGGATTTGTCACAATCCAAGAGCACGATGTTTTGGCCCCATCAGACAGTCCATTTCCCATGGCAGAATTCGAAGGAGTAGATTTTGAATGTTTTGTTTCAATGGATGATGAGGTGGCAACCTGTAAGGAACCTGACCCAGAAGCAATTTTCCAAGCGATATTGACCGAACTACAGAACAGCATAAAAGTGCATGAAGTAGCTGATGAAGTGGAAGAAGCAAGTGAGGATGACACAGAAATTGCAGAGACTCCAAAAGAAGAGGATGTCAGGCATCTGATAATGCAGTTGAAGTCATTTGCTGTGGAAAAATGCCCGGGTATGCTAAGTAGTGTAGCCAACATTGAGAGTGCTTTCTCCACTTACTTTTGTAATAAGAATAAGAAGCAGAACAGGACTGATTCTTTTTTTCAGAAAGAATGAGTAAACCATGAGAAAACAACTGCATTGATCTTATATGATACTGTATGTATGATTTTACTGTGTTTTTATTATGTATAATTTCGTATAATATTCTCTAATAAAAGCTGTACAAGAAAGTAAAATACATGTACGTATCAGTACACAGGCCTAGTTCCATATGTTGACCACCTCCGTATGTTGACCAGTTTGTTACAGTCCCTTGGGTGGTCAACTTACAAGTTATCTTCTACTTGTTCAGTCTGGTTAAAGGGGCATCATTATATCCTACAATGGAGACCCCTATGATGAGAATCCTTGGAAGTGTGTTTGCTTGCCTTACGGGCTTAGTGTTTGGGGTTTCACTGACAGTGAGAGCATGTGTGGTGTTAGTTGTTTTTTCTGAGTGTTGTCAGAGTAGTTCTGATAAATGTTTGCTTACTTATAAGATAATATTACCATATGCAAGAAGTACATGGACCTGGAAAAAAATAAAGATAAAAAGCAGCCTTGGTGAATGCATCAGGAGAGGTAGACAGCATGTCTGTTTGTTAATCATATCAGTGATATCCTCTGAAAATGCACACTATAGACATTTGAAATTATAACCTAAAACAATATTAACTGCATAATATGAATATGAGTAGCAAGCTGGGAATTAGAATATCAGCACTAAACCATGACCCAAAATGTACTTTTCATACTTCTAATGCTGAAACAAGTACTGGGTTTTCAAATGAAAGCTATTTTTGTAAAGGTACAACCTAATCAAACAAATGATGGGAAGGAGGAAAATTATAATGACAACTACTTAGGGTTGAATTAGATGAACAAAAGATGACAACAACAAACTGTGTTAAGTCAATGTTACTTAGGAAGTCATAAAACTTTTATAGTCACCTATGCCTGGGTTCCACCCCCTGCCAGTATAATCTCCACAGACTGTCCCTTAACACATATGATCTCCATGTTAGAGATGCTCTTGTTAAAATTGTGGGATATCCTATTCCAATCTAGAACTCCAGCTTTATTAATATTCTAAGACAATGTTCCATAACAACTAACAGTCAGCTCATAACTGAACATACCTATCTAGACTGAACAAAGACATGTATGTAAAATGTGTGCCAAAATTAGATCCTTACATGATAACCACGTCTCTTAACTAACATATGTCTACTTGATGGCTAACTCCTCAAACTAGAAACTGTGGCTGTCTAATTTATCTAATTCCTTTCTTACAGTTTAAATCTTATATTGTGAAATTGATTATTGGGTACTTACATATTATTGCAACCAGATTTGCAACTTGTGATAATTCATTATGTTTTGCCAAAAATATTCCTATTAATCTTAAAAGGGGTGTGTGTCATATTAGTGTGTCATATAACGCATTGTGTATGAGACAGGAAGAGAGATAACAGTCACATTTTGTATTTGTGGGTGGCGTACTTTTTGGACGAAATTTACTTTAAAGTAAAATAAACCGGATTGCTGTTTCACAGTCATCATAATGCAATGTAATTTCTCTTGAAATTCTTAATGTATGGCAACTTTGAATGCTCTTTGTGCATCTAACTTTGAGTATTGGGTTGATCCTGTGTTTTACAGATCACACTAGTTTGTCAAGGGAATGCCAACGCTCTTCAAGTCTTTCAGTGCATTTTGTAAGATGTTTAGAATTGCAACTCATGTGTTTTACAAACTGTTGGTTTGGCCACTTTTTTATCTTCTGTTGAACTGTTCATAGGAAGAGATGTGTTATGGATGCATTCTTGTTTTGTATTACTCCACAGTCAGATTAAGTATTTTAGATATGTATATTGGGGTTAAGCAGCAGTGGTGCAGCGGTTGCATTGTCGCCTCAGAGCAAGAGGTTCTCCCATTCGATTCTTGGCTGGAGCGACTTCTGTGTGGAGTTTGCTTGTCCTCCCCCTGGTCGAGTGGCATTCAAAAGACATGTGATGCGTGAATGGGCGTGCTTTCATTGAAGGTTGGGCATCGGGCTGGCACCTCGGCACCATAAAAATCTACTGCCAATCATTAGCAGACTGGAGTTCCACTATGGCGACCCCAAACCAGGAAAAGCCGAATGAAGAAGGTATGTATATTGGGGTTCCTATTACCTGATTGAACATTTAGGTTAGCGAATACCTAAACGTCGATCTGGTAATAGCGAAAGCAAAAAAATGTGAATGGCTGATTTAATACAGGGAACAAATTCCCTTGGCTGTTATATGGATTTTGTCCATTTCTCCACTGTAGAGCAATCTCAGAGTTGGTATATTTAGTTAAGGGGGTGTGGGAGGCACAGTCCCCCACATCAGGGGGTGTGGGTGGGAAAGCCCCCCACTTCATTTTGTTTTTTTTTTTTTTGTTTTTTTTGTGGCTGAGGGAATTCATTCCCTATGTTAAATCAGCCGTTCGCTGTTTTAATTTTTTGATATTACCAGTTTGACGTTTAGGTATTCGCTCACCTAAATGTTTGATCAGGTAATATAGATGTGTATTTTGATGGTGTGATATTTTAAGCGTGAAAGATCACCTCCCCTTTTCAACAGACTTTCCACACTCTTGGTTTCCCTTCTGTGTCAGTAACAACTTTTACAACTAATAGCATACCAAGGCAGATTATATGATACAGCTGTCCCGGCAATTTATGCCCTATGTCAGGAAGTTTTTCCTTTTTCTCTCCTCTTTTCTCTGTCTGTCTCTCTTTATCTTTCTCACAAGCCCTCTATTCTCAGTTCTTCATATATTTTTTCACCTGCTGTAAAGTGCACAACAAAGAAGTTGGAAATATAGCCCAGATTGGAATCTGGTTGTGATAATATGTAAGTACCAATTATTGTTATACAATCAATATGTAATCAGTATGATTATCTCATTGTTTAAATGGTATATTGTGTTACTGCTTGTTACATGTGGAGCTTTTCTCCCCGGGCCTCTGCTGAAAAAGGACATGTGTCCAGTCGGACCTTCCCAGTAATCAAATGTAAATTAAAATACATAATAAAATAAAAGACAATACAATCCACAACAGATTGTTTATTTGCTAATCACTAGAAATAAAAGTAGTCTACTCTTGACCTAATGATCACTTCAAATTGGCCCCTAAGTTGCTTATATACTTCAGATCAGACATCATTATGAATCTTCACCATAGCTTGAACCTTCACTTGGATTCTTTTAAATGGTAACCATAAAATTTGTGTAGATCGTTTAATTACAATGTCTGTTAAACCTTCCTGCTTTTCCTCCAAGCAAATTAATTTACTGTATAATAGAAATTTTGGGGTGTAGCTTGCCTTTGTATGACCATCAGAATTAGAACTTCAGTAAAGCCCAGACTGCATCCATGGATGAGATGTAAGAAATGACCTAATTCTTTTGATCATTTCAACCATGTCACCATCAGAAATACATAGGATATATAGGGGGAAGTTTCCAAAACTGAATACCTGAATAAAAAAGATTATATCTTGTCCTGTCACAGATGCATATGGAATTAAGTTCCCACACCAATTGGAAGAACAATCTCCAACTAAGCCTAAGTACTGGGTTAAAGTAACTCAGAGTGTATGAAAAGTGGGCCATGTTGACATCTCTGAATCCATCTCTTCCCTACCCCTTTCTCCCTTAATGACTGTTCATTGATTTTCTTCTGTTTTTTTATATGTCAACATTGTTACGCTTGACCACACTAATCTTACTATCATTTTGCCAATTTAGATTGTCCAGTCCACCTACAACATACCTTTGGAATGTGGAAGGAAACCAGAGTACCCAGAGGGAGCCCACACAGCCACAGGGAGAACATGCAGACTCTGGACAGAAGGCACCACAGCCAAGAATCGAACCAGAGAACCTTCTTGCTGTGAGGTGACAACACTAACCATTGCACCACCACAGCCACTGGCATTTAGGAATATCATTCCCATTTACCACAAAATTAACACTGCTGATGAACAACAGAAACAGTAAATGAATATATTTACATGAGGGTGTTCCTTTACCAAATCCTTTCATTCTCAAACTGTCATGTTCTGTCTATTAAAAATATCAAGATATCAAAATATATGTATTCTAAAATTAATGCCTTAATGATGATGCCCCTGTTACCGCAAAAACAAACAAACAACAAATCCATATGTTATTTAACACATTTTAACACATTATATCACTTTAACCATCTCTTTCTACCCACTAAATGGACATTGGTGTTGCACTTAGCTTTTTATCAGCTCGCATTAAGCCACTGTGCTTCACTCTCAAATATCTATTCAGCTACTCAAGTCTCACTATCCCTGTCTTGACAGTTCCATTAAACATTTTTTCAGCCATTTCATGTACCTTATTCTTCCTACTTATCTGTAGATCACGGCGTGTATGTACCTTTAAGAAGCTTTCCAGTGAGCTAGCATGTGTGTATGAATACTGAGAAGGTGCAAGCAAGACTACCATTTTGTAATGAGCTGCAGAGGTGTAAGCATGTATGTATGTGTAGTAGTCAGTCACTTAGTTAGTTAATTTATATTTTATGTTGTTGGTATTCATCCTGATGTGTTTATATGTAATAAAGTATATAAATGAACACCCGAGCCTCTTCGTCTTAACCAGCTGCACAAGACAAGCGACACTTGTCTTCTCTTCTCTTCTCTCCTCTTCTCTCCTCTTCTCTCCTCTTCTCTTCTCTTCTCTCCTCTTCTCTCCTCTTCTCTCCTCTCCTCTTCTCTTCTCTTCTCTTCTCTTCTCTCCTCTTCTCTTCTCTTCTCACTTACTTTCTCTGTTCATCTGCTGCACTATCTTACCTCATGTATTGCTGTCTATTTGGTCTAAGTGAACATAGCTGACTATACCATAATAAGTACTATAAGTCTGAAAAGATAGTAGAGACAAAATAACAGTGTAATAAAAAATACTTCCAACTTGACTTTTCTAAGTGTATTCTGCATACAAACAAAACAGTATCTTAAGGTTATCTCCACCATGATATCTCAATCCCATGCAACCCCTCTAACAAACAAGCAAAAATATTCGACTGAGTTTCACTCAGGCTAAATCCATACCTTAAGCCCAGATGGACTGTCAAACGCTGGTTGTTTTGAATGTTCAGTTAGAACATGTTTTCTTAAAATTAACCTTTGACTGAGGAATCAACTTTCTGATTTGTGCCTTCTGGGTTGCCTCCTTCTATACTCCATTATCTGGTAATCATTTCCAATTTGTCCAGATAACACAAATGATTTACTAATTTTCATGAGACTGTAATACTACGAGATACATTTAAAGGTACATTTTACCTTTTTTTCTATATACAAGATGTTACAACCACCCCCTCTCAGCACAGCACCATCAGTTTTGATTCACAGTGATGAGCAATAAGACAATAACAACTAACTAGTATTCCTATTAGCCAGTCCAGGCCATTTAGGCACTGCATACTGGAAAGGTCCCAGGGCAGTGCCTATCGACACTATTTTGTGTTGCCATATCATCATCTGGGTATTTACTCATCCATTCTAATGGGACGTGATACGTTATCATGTTGAAGTGCTTACCAAATAAATAGTATTTAAAGAAAATGTCCATTTTACTACAAAACATTCACTCTTTCTAAGGCTAAATACCTTTTTGTCAGTGCCACTTAAATAAAGGGACAGAGCATTTGGCCTCTCTTGGCAGGTCAGGGACTTTAGACTTGTTCTCTTTTTGGTTGGGAATCGTTGAGGTTTTTATAATTGTTTAATATATTTGGTGAGATACATCCCAAAGGAGGCATTGTACTTGATAACTGGTGTTATCAGTGCTGAATATAAGAGCGTGATTATCTCTCTAGACCTTTATGATATTCCTTTGGCAATTATCTCTTCTGAAATAAAATGATTTTCTGACAACCACTGCAACATGATAAATAAAAGAGAGGAGAGGAGATTATCAGCCCAAGTTCATAAATCCCTGACTAGTTTTGTAGTAACGTGTTGTCTGTACAGTAAGATGAAGGAAGTAGCTGTTTATTAAAAGTGATGATACTAAACTTATTTTAGCATTTTGTTTGAGCTTTTAATACATCCTGCACTTCAGGTAAGTCAGAATCCAAGTACCCTGAATGGATATCCGCATCATCCAGGTATGCAACAGTAGCAGCATATTAGGAGTGAAACATTTAATATTTTAACAATTAGTTCCTGAAGGTTGGCAGAGGCTCCATGTAAGCCAAGTAGTTTGTACTGATGTAGACCTTCTACAGTCACAGAAGCTGTTATTTGTTTTTAACATAAGAAAGTGGTATCTGTCAATAGCCTTTTGCCAGATCTTGTGCTATCTATTATTAAATATCATGCCAAATGGGGAGACCCAATCACCCTAAATAATATCTCTTAACTCTATGGTTGCACATCAGTGGGAAAGGGCAAAGCTGGTTATGCTGAATGCAGGTTTACAGTGAATCTGTTTTGAAAGTATGAATCTCACATAAGTTACTTTTTAGGAGTTGTCATGCTCCAGGTTGGATCAGGCCAGTATCTCTAATTAAGCTGAATTAGACACAGATATACTCAAACAGCAAAAAAGTACTTGGGAAGGATGGGTTCATAGCAACATTTTATAAAATATTTAAGCTTAATTTGAACCCTTTATGAATAGAAAGTTTTACTGGAATTTTCCAGTATATGTTTGTCACGTCTCTACTAATTTCTAATTTCCAACTTGAGTTCATCGCTAACCATAAGATATAGTGCAACAGCATATCTCCTGAGCTTAAATAATCAGGGACACATATAAGAAGGAATTATTCCGAATGGATTTTGGGAATTGGATTAGGTCCACAGCCTTTTTTATTTAGGAAGTCTTGAAGTTTTCCAACTTCCCTGTTTCATACACCCAGGCAATTAAAAACACCCATTATGCAGCATCCTCCATACTTCTGATTGACTTACAGAGGTTCATAGTTAGGTACTAGGCTATTGGACCTAGGGCCTATACAAGCTTAGCCAAAAAGGTACCCTGGCTTTCGCCACCCAGGAAAATTATTTTCCTGTGCCACTGTCGAGCAGAGCCACAGAGGTGAATTTCCTGTTTCCCATCCAATCATCAAGATTTCTCTTAAAGAGTGCTAATGAGGAGCTTTGTTTGATATAGATAGGTAGTTTGTTCCAGAGTATGGAAGTCTCTGGGACAGGAATCTATCCCTCCAGCATATTCTGCTTATTGTGGTGACACGATTTAGGTCCCTAGAGTGTGTAGCTCAGAGGGATTGGGATTTCTTTAAGTGGAGAATGTCCAACAGCTCTGGGTTTGACATAGCTTTGTATGTTAGGCAGAGATCGTCTCTGAGTAGGCGAGATGCGATGGAGTAAAGCTAGAGTTTTTTTAGACGGTCTGCACAGGGTATCTGTTTGAGGCCAGTAATCTTCTTTGTGAGGTATTTCTGCAGCCTTTCCAGTTATTGTAGATGTCTTGTGAGGTACATACCAAAAGGGGCGTTGTACTCTAAAATGGGTCTAATGAGTGACGAGTAGAGGGGAACAATTACCTCTTTTTTCCTGGATGAGAAACCTTTTGTGATGAGGCGTGCCATGTAGAAGGATTTCCTGAGTACTCTGGCAATGTGATTATCAAAGGAGAGACTACTGTCCACCTGTGTCCCAAGGTCTCTTATCACACTTTCGGTGTTAAGTAGACTATTGCCTATGTAGTAGCTCATGGGTACAGAATTTTTACCAAAGGGGATGACAATGCACTTTTTGGCATTGAGCTTGAGGCCATGGCTTTGACAGCAGGCATCTGTGTCAGTAAGGCCCTTTTGTAGGATGTCAACATCGTCAGGAGTTTCAATTATGGCTCCTAGTTTGCAGTCATCTGCAAACTTCATTAGCCAAAGATCTTCTGTGTTAGCCTGTACTTCAGAAAAGTAGATACTAAACAGGAGAGGACCCAGGACTGAACCCTGTGGTACTCCACTTGTCACTGGTCTGAAGTCGGATTTGCAGTCTGCTACTTTCACAGTGTGGGTTCTGTCAGTGAGTCAGTTGGCAACCCATCTTGTGACATAGGGATTTATACCTAGTTTAGTGGGTTTATCTATAATTCCAGAGTGGAGGATGGTGTCAAAAGCCTTGGTGAAATCTAGATAGGCTGTGTGAACCACCTTACCCTCATCTATGGCTTTGGTGACTGCTTCAAAGAAGTCAATCAGGTTTAGGAGGCATGACCTTCCTTTTACAAACCCGAAGTTGGTGGGGTCCAGAGTTTTGAGATTACCAATGTCTTTGATTATAAGTTGTATGATGACACGCTCCATGGCCTTGGAGACTAGGCTCATTAGGCTAATGGGGTTGTAGTTCCCGAGATCCGTGGTGGCTCCCCCTTTGTGGAGTGGGATAACCATCGCTGTGCACCATTCAGTGGGTACAAAGCCTGAGGTGAGGCTATGACTGAACATGGTGCTTAGGTGGGGTGCTAGTTCATTCTGTAGTTCATGTAGAATGCAGCCTGGGATGTTGTCAGGTATCATGAATGCTGTGTTCCTGGATTTGGAGACTGTGGTTTTTACCTGTGCAGCTATGATTATAGAAACTTTGCATTCTTTTGGTATAGAGATGGGCCCTTTGGGGGGGGGTAAAGTTAGCACTAAACCTATCTGCCAGGATGTTGGCAATATCAGTTGGTTCGGTATATTTAGTGCCATTCTGCTGTAACTCAGAGCAGATTTGAGTGTTGCCATTGATTTTTGACATAGCTATAGAATGCTTTGTGGTTGTCTTTAGAATCAGTGGCAATTTTGTTTTCATAACTAGCGTTGGAGGATTATATGAGGGATCTCAGCTTCTTACTGAGGCTGACCACTGAGTTCTTCCAGTCATGGGATTTTACTCTTTTTTGCAACAGTTTCTTTCTTCTGTTGTAGAGTTTGTTTATGGCAAGGGGACCACCAGATTGGATTCCTTTTTTTGGAGGATAGCCTCTTGGTTTTGCTTGGGATAGCACGATCCATGCACTTGTGTAAGTGCTTATAAAGTGCATTTGTGTAGGATTCAGTCGTACCTCTATTGTCCGTCGGCATGGGTGCTGTGAAGTTTGCCACTTCTGCCTTCAGAAGCGTGAAGCTGGCTTTTTTTTACAGTGGTTTCCCTAATGGGGGGGTGGGGGTGGGATGTGGATGTCTAGGTTGATTAGCTTGTGGTCGGATCTGACCAACAAGGAATTGACCTTTGGTGTGGAACACTGGTCGCCCATATTGGTAATGACCAGGTCTAGGATATTGCTGCCCCATGGTGGGGTGTGGATAAGTTGATCCAAGGCATTGGAATTTATAAATTCTAGAAAACGTTGAGCAAAAGAGTTGGTCCATGAGTAGTTTTCCCAGTTAATGATGGGGTAGTTGAAATCGACCATTATTAGGGTGTTGGGTTGTACCCTAATATTTTCCAGTGTGTCAAGAAATGAGGAGTGGGAATCCTGGGACATGGTGGGGGATCTGTAGCAAGTTACAATTTGGATTGCGGTCTTGCCCAGAGTTAGTTACATTTGAATATTCTCGGATGCATTATGCTGGGCAACTAGCCTGGAGGTGTGGATATCCTTAATGAATATGGACACACCTCCATTTTAAGTGTTTCGGTCCAGGTTTGGTGGCCAAAAGGTGTGGTATGAATTATAGCCTGGTAATTCAGGAGTGCTCTCTGGAGCCTTGAACCAGGTCTCTGTCACTGCACAGATGTCGATGTTCTCCATTTTAAGGAGTGCCTCGAGTGAATGCATTTTGGGGTTTATACTTCTAGCATTGAGTAGCATTGCCCTCAGATTTTGCTTGCTTGTACCTGTTATGGTGGTGAATTTGTCATTTGAACCTTGTCTAAAAAAGGCACTATAGGGATGGCAAGAGCTTTAGCCACTATCTGGAATCCCAAGGGCGACGAGTGCAGGCCATCTCTGGCAAAGCATCGTGGTCTGTTAATCATGTCATCCCAGGTAGACAGATACTGGATCACCTTAGAATGACACCAGAAGCTTAGCCAATTGTTGAAGTCAATCATTTTGTCCTTGTACTGTGGTATCATTCTGGGTGATGGCAGGATGCTACTCAGGACTAGGATCATACCTGCCTGGGCTACAAGATCGGAGAGCTCCTCCATGTCTCTTCTCATGTAGTACAGAGAGGTATGTCTCAGGTTATTCACACCAACATGGACAATGACAGAGTCATATTTGTACCTGTTGTGGAGTGACCTGAGTGCGTGTATTATGTGGCGGATCCTTGCACCTGACAGGCTGCTGTCAGTAATTTTCTCCTTGTTTAACCTGGTGAGTGGAACATCAGTGTGCCTGACAATAGAGTTACCTTTGACTAGAGTGTTGGGTACGTTGGTACACCTTATGGGCTATGGTTGAGTGGCACACTGAGTTTGGGGGCTATGTGTCATTTGGATTGTGTTAGGGGGGTGGAAGTTGCATGCATTTCTGCTTTGGAGGTCTCTGTTGCTTGAGCAGACTTTTATTGAGAGCCTCTGCAAATGTAAGTGTGTGTTTTGTGTCGCTGTGTGTGTGTTTTGGTGGTGTAGGTTTTGAGGGACTATCTGATGAGTGTGATGTGGTGCAAGTGTTTACCTCCTCCTCTTGACTGTCTAGTCCAGTCTTGGGTGAAGAGAGCTTTGCTTCCTGTGCATCTCACAGGTTTTAGTGTTGGGTGGTAGGAGGAGAGGGTTGTCTGTGTACATGAGGCAATTGCTGCATTGCCCCAAGATGCCCAGATTCATCAGGTAGACAGGAGAAAACACCTGATCAATGAAAGTCTTCCAGAGTGCATTAAAATAAGGTCAGGAGCTTAGCAGAATAGCCCTCTCTCCCCACATCTATTTAACTTTTCACTGCATTCTTCTGTATACAACAATAGCAATGAATCAGAGGAATAAAATCCAGTTCAAGGGAACTCAGCATAATGGCCTGTGTTGACAATATACTTTTGCACCTACATGATTTGTTCATTTAATTCTGTCCCCTCATGTCTATTACCAACAGTTACAGCATGGTCTCAAATGATACTTTTAAAAAGGAGAGGTCCACTATGGAAATAGGCCTAGAAGAATATAGCTATGGGGCCCATTTCTGAAATATTAGTGAATCTGTTATACTCCTGACTTTAAGTCTTTCATCAAAGAGAACATAAAAATAAGGTATGAGTACATTAAAAAAGATCCAGCCCACTGGCATAAAGTTCCCTTCATCTTATGGACACAAATCTCAGTAGTAAAAATGAAAATATTCCCAAGCATGAGCTTCATGATTTGTATCTATTTATTTATTTATTTTATTTTATTTATTTATTTATTCATATTTGTTTACTGAGGTACTGCACAGATCTCAATTAATAACAATGGGTACTTTTCCCTTATCGGGGCAACATCGGGAAAGTGCCGTCTTTTCTAATACGCATTTAGTACTTAGTACAATCGCAATTTATATCCTTGTTTTAATTAAACATATAATGTTAGAGCAGAAAAATAGCAGTTAAATCCAACCACTCAGCATTTTGTGAACAGCCTTTGTGTATGTCACTTTGGAAGAAATACATGTAGACCACTGAAGTGGGATAGCAACCTTAAGCGGTTAACAAAGAGAAGCACGGATTTCATTGGAGACACTACATTTGAGCTGAAAACAGTAGCTTGAGTAGCCTCCATTTTCACATCAGTGGTGTCAAATGCTGCCAAACTAAGCTAGTTTAGCTAAAATAATATTCCGAGGAAATTATTCCGAATTTGAGGTGAACTCAGCTACAGCTGGAATGATACACCTCATTATGACGCGTGTGAGAGAATGGCAATATTTCTTTGCCACTTGGTGTTTATGTAGTGGACCAACCATTTTTTCTGTTTTTGAATACAACGCGCCATTCACAAATGAAGTTTTTACCTATAGCCAACAAACCATGCAAGTACATAAGTAAAAGAAGGATGATGTTTAACATGGATCACCGAAGTTCATAAAGCTTTTACTCAGGATAATACTGTCCCTAGCATGTAAATGGAATACATTAACTCTACATATTCATCATTTCAACAAGTGATGTTGGGTTTTTGCTGCTGATGACAACAAAACATATTTGTCTTTCACTCGTTACTGCATTGTGACAGGAAAATAAATGTGTGCAGTACCCACATCAGTAGCAGCTGTGAGATCCTTGCGAGTGCGAGCTAATATTCTAAGCGCTCATTAGAAGTGTTGCCCTGATAATGGAAAAGTACCTAACAATGTTATTTTGTCCCTGACATCAGGCTCACATAAGAGACTTTATAGTCTATTTATTAAAATATGTTTGGAATAACAAAAGGCTTAGATGTACCCAGATGAAAGCTGAGACTGTAATAAGGTGGTCTTAAATTCCCAGGCATCATCCTTTGCATCAAAAGGAACAGGCTGGAGAAGATACTTACAATTTTACATAATGAGATTAATAGATTATCTGCAATCTGGTAGGGGATTATCCTGCCTTCACTGATAATGAACAGCTTGAATATTACACCACATATTCAAATGATAACCGGTCCACTTTTCCAAAAATTAATTGGAAAAACATGTCATGACTTTAAGCAATGGGAGTGAGTAAGCAAATTGAATGAATTAATGACAATGTTGGGTCTCAAACCATGGCAACAGTCTCACCTAAACAATGTCAGAGAGATATAGCTAAGATTATTTTGATTGTCCCATTTATATAAAAAATGAGAACCACTGCACAATTCTCCATTTTAGAGCTACAAATCTCAATTCGCAATCAAACAGACTAAGTATATGGCCATGCACTATCACAAACCAGAAACATTATAAAGCATGTGCTTGGGCTGCTGAAGGCACATTTTCACTGTCCAAATTTGTCTGGTGGTGCCCTGCAGTATGACCCTGCATGTGTGCCAAAATACTGACTGTGTGTACAAGGCTATACACTATTATATTTAGGAAGCAGTTGCAGCAGTGTGGTCTTTGCAGAGCCAACACTTCCCACTACAACAGGAAGCAGAAGCTGAGATAGATGAGAAGTCAGAAGAGCAGCCAACAACAGGAGACATTATGCCAGGGCACATTATGCAGTGGGCACTAACAAAGAGGCAGCAGCTTGCACATAGCTTTACAACATAACTATACAAGAGTTAAGCAGATATGCTACAGTGAAAATAGTGCATGCAAAAGCACCATTCTGTGTTTACCCTTTCATAGGCTAGCCATGCTGTGCATTGGACATGGGCAACCTAAGTAACAATGTACAAAGAGGAAGCCACAGTTATCATCATTTGCACAGATGAAGAAGGGAATACAGGAGTGCATGTTTTTTAGGGGGAAGTGTGTGAGTCTGGGTGTTGAGGAGTGTAAAAAAAGTGCTTTTATGGGAGTGCTTGAACCTATATGTAGGGGGTTTAATGGTGAGAAGTGCCAGGGGCAGTGCATGTGTGTGATAGACTGGGGTGGCTGTGAGAGTGTGTTTTTGTGTTTGCAGAGACACAGTCTCAACAGCTGGTACACAAATGCGGCTTGATGTCCTGGAAAAGTATAGGGAATGCATGACAGAGGGTTCAGCTTTCCATTCACACCTCTGACCATGGCAACCAACTCAAACAGGAGTTTCACTGGTTGTACTATGACCATGACCATGGCCAAATGCTGGTATGGAACATCTACTAAAAGATATGACAGCAATATGATGAGCATGACCAAGGGGACATACTCATCTGAGAGTAGACACCTCCACAACAGAGGTTGCTATGGAACTTAATTTCAGGTCCAACATGTATTTGAACATACTAACAGTATTTCTTTATCAAATAATTTAAATTATTATGTTTAACTGTATTATTTTCAACATCATTGCAATTTTTTATTGTATTTCTATGTCTCTTTTCCATCCCTCTTTGCTGCTGTCATTTCTCTTATACACATTTGTATTGCTTTCTCTCCATTTCTTTTATTATTGTATGCAGCAGCACTACAACCTGCACCTATCCCACAGACAAGACCAATCAGCCCCCTCCCCCACAGGTGAGTAGCACTACCACCAGCACATCTGGGTCCCATCCTAGCGCAGCTCTCTCCTCTCCTCCTGCCTTACCTCTACCACCTACAGCAGGTAGCCCTGCGCTGGAGGCTGGGAAAGTTGTACCAACCAGTAGCAGTGGGAATGCTGGTGATATCTTTGTCACACATTGGCAGCTAGTAGAGTTTGTGGAGGATATAATCAACAGGAGTTTGGATGCCCACATCTGCTACATAGAAACCATTCTCCAGTGTTAGTTGTGTCCCTACCCAGTACTGCCTCCACTTTGTAAGCCAGGACCAAGTGGTGACAGTACCTGGTGTGATGAGTAATCTACCACTGAGTCTCAGTTTGCAGAGACTATAGCTGTGAATTTCAAAGACTATACCTCAGCATGCTGTTCTCCTCCTTTTTGTGACTATGCCCACCCTCCCCATTGTTTTACAATCCTCTCCTCACTATTGTGTTCCTTCAGTTTGTCTGATGTATCCTTCACCACTGAATTCCTCCTCTGTCATTGTGTTACCCTAAACCCTGTCAGTCATGTCTGTCTTTCCCTACTACCTAACCTAACCTAACCTAACCTAACCTACCCCAACCCTCTTATTGCCCTTTTACTTCACTTCCTTCCTTCTTCCCATCCTTTTTTACTTCTTCTTCCTCTTCATAACAAATGGGCACATGTCGCACAAAAAAGTATTTGCCTTATACATCACCTCCATCCTGCTCATTCCTTATTTGCTCACCATCTGTTCTACCCTCTACCTGCTTCTCATTTTCATCTCTTTCCTGTACTCCCATTTCCTGTTTCATTTCTTTAATATACTCCCATTTCCATTTTTTAATTTGTTCACACATGAAACAGAGTAAAGCTTATGCCTTTAGTCTGACTGCTTTAATGGCTCAGATTATTCATACAATGATCTGTAGAGTGTATATGCACTGAGTGCAGGGTTAATCCTCATTGTGTGAATTCATTGAATTTTTTGCTTCCGTTTTGTCAATGTGTCCTATTCACCTGATAAATGTTTCCCTATCACCTTTAGTATGACTGCTTTTATGGCTCACCTTGTTAATGCAATGTTTTGTAGAAAATTACTAAAGAGAGTTGTTTGTTTGTCTTTCGGCTTTTTCCCGGTAAGGGGTCGCCACAGCAGAACTCCGGTCTGCTAATGATTGGCAATAGATTTTTTACGTAACGCCGTGGTGCCAACTCGACACCCAAACTTCAACGAAGGCATGCCCATTTACGCACGCATGTCTTTCGAATGCTACCCAACCGCGGGGAGGACATGCAGCTTCCACACAGAAGGCATTCCCAAGCCAAGCCGAGAATCGAATGGGAGAACCTCTTGCTGTGATGTAACAATGCGTACCACCACGACATGTGGGTTTAAATCCCTTCAGGTGCATCTTTTTTCTGATGCCAGTCTGCAAATATGTAACATTCACCATATATATGTTTCCCTGGCACCTTTTATGTGACTGATTATATGACTCAAATTGTTAAGGAAATGTTAGGTATAGTGTAACTGGACAGAATTGATGGTTCAAATCCCCTCAGGGTGATTCTTTTATGACATTTATTATATTACAGGTGCACTGATAAAACTATGATGATGTCAGGACTGGCATAGGTTGGTACATCCTGGTACCTTTCTGCATTCCACCTATCATGTCTGATTTTCACATTTTCTACATTCTTGTATTTCAGATTGATATCTGTCTGTATGTCTCATACCCCTTTTTCCATTTTATTTTTCATCCCTGATATCTTTATCAGCTGTGTCTTAGCAGTACTATCTATGTGTACAATGACTAACCAAAACACACCTGTATGATCAATGCTAACAGTAGGTGCTCATACTTCACTTGGGTTGTACATTGGTCTAACATGATTTTCTCATGTTTCCTCATGTGTCTCTACTGCATACATGACAAGCAGCTTATTGTTGTGCACACTGGACTGGTCACATGTGTTGCTAATTAAGAAGTTTCAGGACTCATTGTGCATGCATTGCAAACAGTGTATTTGCTAAGATGGAGAGTGCGACATGTTTGAATCCCTGGGGTTGTCTCTCCATTTAAATGGTTGCTGCCCCTAATTAACAATCCAGAGTAATACTGCAGCTTGTATTTCACCACTATAAAAAATAACAAAATAAAAATGCCCATTAAAATCACAAATAGGCTTTGAAATGAATTGTATTAACATCTAGAACTCTTGACAGAAAATGCCTTTAAGGACTTAAGAAAAATCACACGTTCTAATTGAATTCAATTTAAATATAAAGAAATGCATTAAGTATCCAATAAAATCACATCAACACACCCACTAATCAAATTCATTCTTGAGATGAAAGGGGTACATTGTATCAGATTTCAAAATCAATTCAGCCTCCTTCTTTAGAAATAATTTTTTGTAATGACACATTACTTCAATTTAAAATCACTTGTTCTAAAACACATAAATGTTAAAACATACATTTTACCTTAATGTTTATGAATTATATGACCTGCTACAGTAGTTTCACAAGTGAGAACATAAGAAAACCATTTTCAATGTCCCTACAAAATGCTTGCCAAAACAGAGCCTAGTTTTATCAGGTACCATTATCTGTTGCACAACTATATGTCAACATTTTAATATCACACATGGTAACATTCCTGCCAATACTAAAAAAAATGAATCTTGTCTTGACCATTTTGTTATAACTGTGAGTCCAAATATTCCCACAAAAAGCACCATAAGGTCATATGCCCACAGACCTTTTGTTATTGCTTAACCTGGAATGTGTCTTTGTTACACACACTGCACAAGCCATGTGCAAGGATTTACTCCAGCACACTAGCAATTCCTAGATATACCCATGTGACACTAAATATTTATTTTATTTTATTTATCTTTGTTGACCGGGAAAGACTGAGTGGACAATGACTTTTTTCAGTAGAAGACCAGGAAAAAAAGGCTCCAGCACAATACTTAGCACAAATTCCCACTGTTTTTATAGCCATTGCTCTAGTCTTCTGAAACATTACAACAACATGTATCAGCTATCATTTCCCATGTTTGGACAGCACAGGGATTCAGGATGAATGGCATGATTGCAAAGGTTAACAAGTATCCATGCACAAGGTGATGGTTGCCTTTTACCAAAAACACATGTCAGTTGCCTTCTGTTTGAACATGATGCTCAAAACAAAAGTATGGCATACATGTGCTGTTCACCATATTAATTCACATCATGACATTCAGGGATCCCAGCTGCTACATTCAAGATATGGCCATAATAACATCCATTTGCAGTAAAGCTATTGATTGTGCTAGGAGATATGGGTGGTATTCATACTGCCAAGGTTTGCAGCTGTGCAGTGGTTATCAGGTTAATAGCATGACTACACAAATATACTGAGCACAAGTTATCTGTGATGATTATGGCAATGTGAAAGATGGTGTAAGGAAATTACCACTTTCTAAAACTGATTAAAATGGGAAAATAAAGGTTTAGTTATATGTGAATTATTCTATTAATGTGTAAAAACTAGACTGAATTTGGATTTTTTCAGAAGTTGTGAAAGGACGTGGCAGTAAGCAAGCCTACATAAAATAAAAGTGGGCATTTAAGGCATGAGGAACTCAGTGCAGATATTCAGAATGAATTTAAAAAAAATATAAAGTGGTTTATGCATTATCTATAGGGGTGCTGTTATGTGGACACCTTGATTGGTTCTTTGAAAGATGTGAAATTGTAATATGAAGGCATAAAAAAGGGACACACAAAAAGAAAACATTAGAAGAGTTATACTTGAGGAGGTGGGATAGGAGGGTTTCAGTATTTTTGGTGAGGGATATACCCCCTTATTTTTCATATATATATATATATATATATATATATATATATATATATATGAGGGGTGTTTAGGAAGAAAGAGGTACAGACTATATGAGAGATGATTAGGGAATGAGAGAAGTGAAGAGGAGTTGACGACCTCCAGTGTTTTCACTGTCTGATGGTTGTGCAGAGGATGACTCTGATGCTGTGGAAGTGTAGGCCTGTAGTGGCTCTGGGGTCACAGCCAAATGGAGCAGTGATTCTTTCACCTGGTAAAGAAGGTCCCACAGGTGCCAAGGATATGTCTCTACTGCCAGCATCACCATTTCCTCTAAGAGGTCCTGAAGCTCGTAATGTTCATGGCTTACCAGACAGTGCCACTTTGGGGTGCCTACATGACCAGAGCTTCCAAACCCATCTCTTTGAGTACATCACTGGATGGGTTGGGGGCAAATGTTCCCTGACCTGGGAAGAACATAGCTGGGCTGTTCCTGGTATCTCTGGACTTCTGAAAAAAGGAGCATACATGGAAAAGAAAGAAATGTGAAGTTCATAGATTAGTACTAAGCTAACTGCCCTTGCGAGCCATTTTAAGCTTAGTCAATTAGCCCTTGTGAGAGTCAAACCCTACACCTTGCGTTTGTAAGGCAAACACCTTAACTATTAGGACACCCTCCCAAATGTAATTCAATATTAAAAAAAAGAGGTAAAATGATACACAAAATGGAGATAATAGATTCACTGATAATTTAAAAAAAGTGTTCCATTATTGCATACCTTATTGACAGTGCTCACTAAGCAACTAATATGCTGGTATAACATATGAATTTTGCTATATTTTATACTAAGGAAAAATATTCGGCAATAAGGTATCTAAATGGTTTGTAATGAAAATGAGTATTTCTACACATATGTGTTGTTTATTACTTATATTTAAATGACTACTTAAAAAAGAAAGACTATTTTCCATTTATATTCAACAAAAACATTAATTATACAGATTGATTTCATAAACATTAGTATTATCTGCTCTATCTACCACATTAAGCCTTTACACATTATATGCAAATTCCTGACAAGGAGGAATGATTACTGTTTATTCTGTGAGTTTGTTTTACTTCATTATACTGGGCAGGATTCACGAAGCCTCCATGTAAGAGATACAAGGCTTACACGGAGGCTGCAGTTAAACGGTGTGACGTCAGCATGTCATGCATATGCATGAGGGCATGCTGAATCACACCTAAGGCTAACACGGTCCGTGGAAGACAGTAGGGGGCGTGTCCATAGGCCCAGCCCTGCAAGCGGACATGCCCCCAGAAGAGTAAAAGTGCCCAAAGTAAACACCCACGACAGAGGCCATGGAAATGTGAATAAACACAACACAACACATGCCCCCACAAACTATGAACATAAAATATATAAATGAACATGTTATATATTTTTTTTAAATCGTAAAGATGTTTGCCCGTGAGTGTGCTCGTTGGCGCGGGCGTGCCCGTAGCTTAGCCACAGTTAGCAGACAGTGGAAAAGCATATAAGAACTAAATATGCAAAGTAAGCCAAGAAGCAATAGTGTAGCGGTAGAGACATCGGCTGAAGAGCAGGCAGTCATGGTTCGAGCCCCCCACAACATCAATTTTTATTTTTAGTAAAATAAGCACGAAACAAGTCCCTGACAAATATGTACACATATAAAATTATATTGTATGTAAAATGTAATGAAATAGTCCATTTATTTTGAAGAAATGTGAGATAACAAAATAATAAAAAATGCCAGATGTGCCTATAGCTGAGCTACAGTTTAACAAGGTGAGTGCATCTGCCCGTAGGTGAGCAGTGGTTTAACAGGTGTAAAATGAGTGCCCGTAGGTGAGCAATGGTTTAACATGCTGAAACTGTGTGCCCCTAGCTGAGCTGAGCGTAATATGCGTGCTAACAGCCAAATGAAGCGTAAACCAGTGCACCCCGTTTGCGCAGAGCTGCGCACCGCGCCAACAAGCTAACCGACGGGCAACGTTGAGCAAGCTGTATCAAAACTGCCTTTGCACAGACATATCCCCTAGCCTGTCTAGACAGTCATAAAATATAAAAAGCAGTGGCCAGGTTCAAACCCAGGATACCAGCACCATAGTCAAGGTACTGAACCACTAAGCCATGACAGCTGTACCTAGAAATGCAGTAATAGCAAATATATAGGAATGAATACAAAGTGGAGCATAACAAAGCAGGTTTTGTGAAGTTGATACAATTCCAAAATGGCCAATCACAGATAAGTGCGGGAAAAACGGCATATATAAGCCCCATAAGCGGGAATACACAGCATAAACGATTGTAGAACTAACTTGCAGCCAGAATGTCAGGAGTAGGTGAGGGTAGTTGCTTTCGAGCACAGAGGTGGGGCGTTGAGGAGTCCAGATACATGGTCTGGCTCCTAGTCCACAATCATGAGGCCCAACTCATGCAGGGCCAGGTCCTGTGGGGAGCATATAGGGCTGAGGCGTGAGACCGGTTGGCTCATGATCTCACCAGTGCCACAGGGATTCCAAGGACTGGTGAGCAGGTCCGTCACCACCATGTGGACCTGAAGAGACATAAGCAGGACCAATTGAACCTTTGGATCCAGGAGGCCCGGCAAATGCCCAACGCCCCACTACTGAGTAAGTTACATTTAATTATGTATGTAAGAAATTAAACTAGCTGATATTATGGAGATGTGTATTCCAATATTACTTCATTTATATTACAGCTGCAGGTGTCCGTTCTGTGAACCGCAGAGCCTATGGCGATAGGCTGGTGCGGTTGCGCCACCAGGCAGGTCAGTAATCCACTCCCAGTAACTGTAAAGAAATATAAAAGTATGACAGTTAGCAAAAGAGTGCAGTGTAGTCACTAAGTAATAAAATGTGCAAGTAACAGTGTAAGAGTGTTTGCAAGTATTGCTTGATTACAAAAGTGTGTTGCAGTCTGTAATCCAAACAGAAAAATGAAAATGTCTGAAATAAAGTCTGAAATAAAGATGCCCCACCTGTAATATAATAGTACACAACCTGCAGCAGGCTGAAAAGTACAGCTGCAGAAGATGAGCAAATCACATGTGTGAAATATATCCCTGTTGAAATACTGAAACATGACAGAAGTGAGACTGCTGGAAAGGATTGTAATAACTACAGGTAAAACATGTTAATAAAGCCTAGAAGTAAGTACCATCCTGAATAGTAAAATGAAAACAAGTGAGAGAGTGTGAGAAAGAGTTATGAATCCACCAATAAAGTAGTAATAACCCCTGAATAAAGTATACTGCATTCAGTACAGAATTAAATGAATGTGACAAGTAGAACCAAACTGCGAAATGTGTTCAAAGTGTTGCTGCAGCTGGAATGTGTATCCCAAAATCTGGATATGTCACTCTCAGTCTGCAATGTGCAGATAGTATGATTGTCTGAAATACCAAACATCCACAGTTGTCTATTGCTATGTAAAGCAAATGTAGCAGGATGATGTAGCTGAACAAAGCCAGATATGAACGTGTATGAAGAACAATAAAATGTATATTGATGTAGCAGTAACAGTCCTATCACCAAATTGAAGTAGTTATCATATAGGAAACTGTAGTTAGAACAGTAGTGTGTATATATCTGCAGCTATTAGAAATGTACAGCATATGTATTGGTATTCGAAGGTGTTAATATTATTTTCTTCACCCCACCCTATAACCACATATAATTCATTCCACATGAAATTGGTATGTGCAATCACAATTAACACCCCTGGACATTTGTCCTGTTGGGTCATAAATATTTGCATGTACGTTGATGCATCTGCCCTGTACATACATCCAAACCTGGTGGCCTGTTGCCATCAATCAACCCTGCATGTTGTTGGACTGTGTATTGCTGTTCAAATTATGCATCTGTTATGCTCGCTGTTCAATGGTGTGAATATCTGGGTGTTTGGTTAATGGGAATACTAATGCATGCTGTTACAACTAATTGCAAATGGTATTGTATGTTACTAACCCAAACTGTCATGACATAATGCAAAACATAGGACGACAGGGAAGGCGGGTTCCAGCGGACCCACCTCTCCCACCTCAGCTGGCGAGTGCACCTGGCACTAGTGCCCAGTCTGGACCCTCCTCCGGTGGCCCTGTGCCACCTGCAGGTGGAAGCTGCAGGGATGGGGCCCCCCCTCTGCAAGTGTGGCCGGAGGAGAACCACCACTCACCCTCCGTAGCGTCTGGACTGTGGTGCATAGGGAGATCCGGGACTCTGTTCTTGGGCCCCTATGCCAGCTTGAGGCACAGGTGGCACAACGTATGGGCATGCCTGTTGCCCGGACTACACAGCCCCCAGCACAGCCCCATCCTGGGCAGTGAAGGAACAGTGGCAACTGCCCATGGGTGGGGATATCAGTCCCACTGTTGCCATCTGTGGGCTCATGGGCTCTGGATAGCCAAACATCCGTCCCCGTCAATTGTGTAACCCCCCCACACGTGTCATACACCGCCCCTGTATGCGTCTTGTTTGTCTTGCCTGTTGACCTACCCAACTTACCTCCCCAGCTATACCGACTTCCTTCACCTGACATACCACTCTCACCTGAAAAAAAATAAAAAAGGGGCACTCTGTACCCACAAAAAAAATATGCCCCATACATAGCTGCCCATTCCGCACACATGTCTGCTGGACATGAAAACTATCAATTACAATTGGCTGTACAACAAGTATTATTGTTGTCCTGACACCACTCTCAGGGGTGGAAGGTTTCAAATGTCACACCAAATTACATACATATGCACAGCTGTTGCTGATGACGAAATGGGCAGCTATGGGCCTTACCTACATCCCTCCTGCAAAACCCAAGCTTGTTTCCCTACTGTCTTACCCTCTTTGTGACCCCTTTTTCACCACTTTCCTGTCTCCCCTTTTTCATTTCTTTCAAAGAAAATAGCGCGGGTGTGCGCCAGAGTAAGCACTGTTAAGCGGTTGTAAGTGGGTGTGCGCAGAGCTGAACGGCAGTGTGCATGCGGGAGCTCCGAGCAAACCAGCGCTAACCCGGTTACAACTGCTTAAAAGTGCCTTAGTCACTCTGATTGACAGGTCCTGTAGTCAGTTCAAAAGCAAAATAAAATCCCACTGTCAGTCCCAAACCCAGGACCTTGGAAACAGTAGTTTGCATGACCTACCACTAAGCCATGACTGTTATACAAGAACATTGTGCTAAAATAAATATATCATGTAATAGTAGGAATGAATGTAAAGGGAATATAGGATGTGTTGTACACAAAGCATGTCATTTATACTTAAAACTAGTGGATTTCCAATAATAGCAGTGTGTGAACAGAAACAGCCATGCTAGTTGGTAGCTAGTAGGTAATAATGTCAGTTAATGTACATATATAAATGTATGTATATTTACATATATATATATATATATATATATATATATATATATATATATATATATATATATATATATATATATATAGTTGTAGGTGTCAGTGTGCATACACACTTACTACAGGAAACAGGAGAGAGGAATGGAGAAATGTGAATCTACAACACAACCTGAATCATGGGAGAGATACTAACCTTTACACTCACAGAACAGTGTCCACAGCATACCAGCATGGTCCCCGCCCTTACAATCTGAAAGGGCAACACCTATCTCACATACCCTTTTATAGCACTGTCCTGAAATCACAGTGAGAACTGCAATCAGTACACAACTGGCTGCATGCAATTAGCAAATGCTGGCTTACAATTGGTGCAGAGGCCATCACATGGACTTATGCAGATACCTACAAAAGCATCCTGTACTCACACTCCACACATGCAATACGTTCATTGCACTGTCTGGAATCAGACAGAGAGAGAGAGAGACAGAGAGAGAGAGAGAGAGAGAGAGAGAGAAAAAAAATAACACAAACAACAACACACGGTACACAAACTAAGTTGAAGCTGTCAGCAGTGACAGTACCAAGCCGTGCCAGCAGCAGCAGGAAGCTGTAGTAGTGGTAACACAACCAGCTGCGACAAACACAGGTAATGTAAAGTAACAAGTTAATAGTCTGCATACTGTGAACCCTCCATATATGTCATAGGTCTGTATCTATAGGTATGTCCATGTGATATGTTGTGTGCACGTAGTTCCACCCAAAGGGGATGACTATACATTACATGTCATTCAGTGTTAGGCCATGATCCTGGCACCAGTTTTCCATTGCAGTGAGGCCTGTCTGTAGGATGTGTGTGTCAGCTGGTGTAACGACTATGGCGCTTAGTTAGCAGTCATCTGGGAACTTTGTCATCCACAACCCGCACATGTTTGCTTTTACATCTGAGAAATAAATGCCAAACAAGAGGGTCCTAGGACAGAGGCCTGTGGGATACCACATGTGACTGGCATTGAGTCTGACATGGCTCCTACAATATCGATATTGTGGATTCTGTATGTCAACCAGTGTGCAACCCATCATGTGACATATGTAGTAACATGTAAGCTAATGAGCTTGTCTATGATGCCTGAGTGGAGTACTGTGTTGAAGGCCTTAGGCAAGTCCAGGTAGGCTGTATGGATTGCGTTGCCCTCATCAATGGCTGTAGTGACTGTTTTGAAAGGTCAACCAGGTTCAAAAGGCAGGATCAGCCCATAACAAAGGCAAACTGGCCGGGAACAAGTGTCTGCAGGTACCCAATATCGCTGTATATGCGTCCCATACTGAATCATTCCATAGCTTTTCAGACCAGGCTGGTTAAGCTTATGGTGCGGTAGTTCCCAGGGTCAGTAGAGGTGCCTCCTTAGTGGACTGGGACCACTGTTGCTGTATGCCAGTGTTCAGGTACATATCCCATAGTACGGCCAAGGTTAAATATCAGTCTTATATGCGGTTGTATGTCCTCTTGGAGTTCACGTTGCACACATCCAGGGATACCATCAGGTCACATTGATGCTGTGTGTTCTGCTTTGCTGAGGGCGGCCCTCATCTGGACATGTGTGATGATAGGGAGGTTACATTCAGCTGTGATAAGTATTTCTAAGTGTGGGGGAGAAGGAGGGGGGATACGTGCACCAAACCTGTCTGCAAGAATGTTGCCAATTTCTGTGTGTTCGGTGAATGTTAAGTAGGTGTGTAGTAACTCAGAGCATATCTGAGGCATTTAGTCCATATGTGTAACATAACTGAAGAAGGTCTTGTGGTTATCTATAGTGTTCGTGGCCATTTCCCTCCCAGAGTAGGCCGTGGATGTTGTTATGAGAGACCGTAGCTTATTACCAGTGCTGACCACAGATGCCTTCCCTTAATGTGAATCTGCTCTGTGCTGCAGTAGCCTCCTTCTATCGTTATACAATCTGCCTTTGGCTGGGGTCCACCGGACAGGATGCCTAACCTTTGTGCATAGGGTCTGGGTTAGAAATGTGTATGCATGGTCCATGCATTCTTTGGGATGTCCGTGGGAAGCATTCGCAAAGGGGTCAGCAGTGTGGGTTGTGGCTTCCACTGGCCCAGTGGGCTGCATGGATGCCATCTCAGTCCTAACAAGTGAATAACTGTCTAATCACATACATATCAAAGTAGTCTACTGTGCTGGTGGTGGTGGTGGTGGTGGGATATGTATATCCAGGCTGAGTAACTTGTGTCCAGATCACACTAGTGGATGGCATTCCACATACAGTACCTTGGTATGAACCCCCGGAGTGAGGTTGTGCATTGGACCCATTGCAGTGTGCTGAATGATGGGGCATGCTACTATGTTGTATGGAATGTGGCAGGTATTGTTGCACAGGTGTTGGCTGAGCACTGATATCTGGCCATGTACTTGTGTATCCACCAAGAGACATACACATGCTACATATGGGAGTAGTAGTATATCACTACAGTTGAGTATCATGTATAGTATGTGTGCCATATATTGCTGATGTAGTCTGCTGATATCCTGTGTGTGTTCTCTTCCAGGGACATGGCGCGTCAGCGTAATCCTGCCTACTCTGCAGCAGAAGATGAGGAGATACACCAGAGCCTGGTGCGGGATTATGACATACTGTTTTCCCGCAACAGCCAGAATCAGCAGGAGAGGGCTGCACTGTGGCAAGACCTTGTCCATAGGGTAAATGACATTGGCACACATAATAGGACATATGAGCAGGTACGACATCACTGCAGTGATTTAATCAGAAATGTCCGTCAGCGTGCATCGGATATCCACAGGCAACAGGTTGCCACTGGAGGTGGGGTGGCCACACATCCCCCCTCACCAGACTGGAGGGGCTACTCCTAAGTGTTGTGGCTCCAGCCCCGGAACATCAACAGCAATACACCTGCATCATGATGGAGGCTGGATCCACACAGCAGCATGACATGGAGTGTGCAGGTAATATGCCATATGTACACTTGACTGTTCTGTACACTGTTAGTTTATGCATGTGTAAGGTGTGTCCGTGGTATGTAGCTGTCAACATAGTATGTAATTGTGCAGGTGTGATATTGCCAATATCACCAGCTGACGTGTGAAAGGCAACTGGTGTACTACTGCACTGTATCATATGCAGTATCAATGGCACAGTTATGCCCACTGACATTAATCTCCTCATTTCTGCAGGTCCCTCCGGTGTTACAGCAAGGCAGCCCATCCATGCTGGTGAGTGTGTTTTAACAATACCTATAATAGTCCTGATAGTGCTAGTAATACTAGTGTAACTCAGTAGTGCTCTGTGTGTGTATACTGCGGGTGTGCATGTGTGCATGTGTGCCTGTGTCCACGTGTGCATGTGTGCATGTGTGCCTGTGTCCATGTGTGCATGTGTGCATGTGTGCATGTGTGCCTGTTTCCACGTGTGCATGTGTGCCTGTGTCCACGTGTGCATGTGCGCATGTGTGCATGTGTACACATGTCCACGTGTGCACGCGTCCATGTGTGCATGTGTGCCTGTGTCCACGTGTGCATGTGTGCATGTGTGCATGTGTGCCTGTGTCCACGTGTGCACGTGTGCATGTGTGCATGTGTGCATGTGTGCATGTGTGCCTGTGTCCATGTGTGCATGTGTCCATGTGTGCATGTGTGCATGTGTGCATAAGTGCATCACTGGTAACATTGTGTAGACATTGTAAACTGTGTTTCCTGTCTTCGTCCCACAGGTTCTGGTGCTGCTCTGGTGTCCTGCTGCAGGGAACCTGAATCTGGTGCCACAGGTACTGATAATGATGATATCTGTGTAATGGCACAGGAAGGTGTGTCAGGGTCCATCATTGTTCAGCCAGTTGACAGTACACAGCTGTCAACTCCATCATTGTGCACAGTCATCCTGCCAGTACATCCTATGTCACCATTGTCCCTAGGTGATGGACAGGATACAATGGGCATTGACCAGGGTAATGTGGTATCTGTGGCACATGCTTCCCCACACAGCAGCCATGGGCAGGGTCCTGCGATGGTACCACACAGACAGTTGCCCATGGGTTCTCGTGGGAGCATCTGTGGGCATACTGCCTCTGGCAGACGTGCCCAAAGAGGTCTGTCAACCTCAGCTATGCTTCGGGCTGTCATGCAGGCACAGTTGTGTATGGAAAGGTACACCAGACAGGGTCTGAGGGAGCTGAGAGCATGTCACACAGCCATGACTGACAGTATGCGTGACATCGCGGATGCTATCCGTAATTTCACCAATGTCATAGACAGACATTGTGGGGACATATTACAGCAGTTCCACAATCACATGTCCATGAGCCAGGGCAATGGTGGGCGGTTGCGGCATCGACATGGCTGGATGCCAGCAACAGCAGCAGCTGGCAGTCGGCGCGGATGACAACTGGCCTGCAGACGCCCCCATAGTGCCAGCAGCAGCCCCAGCAATGCAGGGTCTGTGCTGTCATCAGAACGCCCCAGGAGACCACGTGTCCAGTCAACACACTCCCGCTTCTGATGACAGTACCCAGTTTGTCTTAGTACCGGATACAGTCCGTAGCACCCCTGCCAGGCACAGGTACCGTGTCCGTGCCCACAGACACTGATCTGTATGACCTGCCAGGTGCAGTCTGTGGCTGTCCACAAACTCCTGTATATGGCAGCCATGAGGTGGAACTGTGTGCGTGCATACACACATGAGAAATGTTAACACCTAGGGCTACCACATACATGCACACACTGCCCCAACAGTGCCCCACCCTGTACTGCTGTCCCTCACCAACACACATACACACACATGTCAATTGGTGGTATCAGTGGCAGACTCAGGCATACCTAATTCACACCCTGTGCATATGATGAAACTGTGCCACCTCCTGCAATCTCCAACATCAGTGCAGGAACAGGTAAACACGTTGCTGATGCACAGGGTGATTACATAGAAGTGTATTAGTAGTATCATGTTGGTAACAGTACAGTGTGCTGATATGACTGTGTGTATATCCCAGCATGCCTGATGCAGTAACCGTATGACTGTCCTGAATTGTTATCTGCACCCAAAGTAAGTACCATAGTGTAACAGCTGCACATTATTGCATACCGGTGGTAAGGATGTCAACAGATAGCCACATACATGGGTAGCACAGGGGGGAAGCTAATGCAAGTAGTGATACGCAATGATGGACATGTACAGTAATGGTGGCAAGTTGCCCACAACGACTATGCAATGTGGATGTTTGCGCATGTTGATATGTGTGCAGTACCAATGTAATCCAAATCACAATTAACTATGACATAATATCAGTTCTACCATGGACATCTGAGCTGTACATGTTGATAGTGCCTGCATATTTGCACTGTTACCTACTGTTAGTGTTACCCCTTCTTTGTTGTACAATGGACTACTTCCAGCCCTGCTTACTGTAGCTTTGTTTGCATGCATGTTCATTTGGGGTTCCCTGGAACACTGCTTCCACCTGCAATGCAGAGTTACAGTGCTTCTGTGGACTCCTAGTGACATCTGCATAGCGTACTATACGTATGTCAAGTTTACACATGACAGAACGTCACTGTCTGTCCTGTTCGCATCTACGTTGCCTGTGACACATTGCACATGACTTACCTGGCATTTACCCATGTGTGCAGTCATATATGCCAGTGCTATGAAATCAGTAGGTGTACACCCACACATACACACCTTCAGTATGTTGTTCCCCATTGGCCCTATGTGTTGGTAATCACCATGGCAATCACACTACTATGGTAGCATGTGCAAAGGTAACCTGTGAATCACCTCTATGGTCCAGTTGTGGTTTATGTGAGTCATGTGGCAATGTCACAGCTGCCACATGTATGCAGTCAACCCTCACCCCTGGTCAGGAACGTACAACACATGTGTGGGATGCCACCACATAGCCAATCTGGGGACTGAGCACTCTGAACCCAGTACTGCCATACTCTGTCAGGTGGCATGACATACTACAGTGACTACAATACCAGTCTGACATAGACCCGCACTGACAGCAATCTGAACACACTGGGGCATACTTGGAGACTCAGAATAGCATCCTGCCTGAGCATCACACACCTCCGCAGCTGGCACACAGGCATACTTTACGTCGGAACAGAGCACATGCCACACATGGCACACACATCCCATGTGCCACAAACTCACAGCCTGTAGGGCTACACAACACACCTGCTACAGATGTGTCAGGTACCTCTCTTGGCAGCTGCAGTGGGGTCCCGCTCAACAGGCTGTACATGGTGAAGGTCACAGTGATATGCCTGTGGGGCACTATGGTCCACCACAAAACACATGCATACAGGTCAGTCAGAGGCATGGACACATATGACTCAGTCATTGACCATGCCACCATGGATGACCTGAGACATACCTCCCTGGACTACATGATAGGGAACATAGAAGGGATCTCTCAACATGTGGCACGGGCCAGTATGAGCCTGATCTTGGTTGCCATCATACCCTCACCAGGTATGCTACCACTATATGTAGGAAGGGTGTTCTATGTCTACATTCTGCTCAATCTCCAATGTCATTCATAGGGTATCCACTGGCTGTCAGCATGTGCTTACATGCTAGGGAAGCCACAATGATTTGCGAGGGGCAGCTTGCACGTGACACCCATGGGCCATTGTATATTGGCAAAGCCCCTTGATACACACATAGTGCCTTTTGCTGCAGGACACGGATTAGATAGCCACCTCCGTGGGTATCACACAGGATAGGACACTAACAGTGATGCTACACAACACCAGCAGTGTACACCGCAAGATGCATGCACTGGACACTGTCCTCAGCACGGTGAACTGCAATGTCTGTGCAGTACCAGAGACCTGATTCACGGTTCACAGGTGCAACCCATCACTGCCAGGTTATACCTCATACCATGCCTGTCGTCCCCTACACATGTAACACACATGGACAGGGGTTGGTATCCCAAGGCACCACAGATACACACACCTCCAGGTTGTTGGCACAGCACAAAGCATCAGGGCCTATTCATGTGCAGCTAACAGTGTGTTGGACTGCCTTCTGGTTCATAGCCTGGCACACACAACCCTCCCATACACAGGAAACCCACCTATCCTCCATAACAACACTGGCAATATGACAGTCTCAAGAAATGTCTTTATATGGCTGGACTGCATCCAGCCAAACATTGTGCGTGAGCATTACTGTAGCTACAACACACTAGCTGAAAGGTTCCCAGCATGTGGTCACTGAATTGCAGTGGAATAACATGTTACCACTCCCACAACAGGTGGGAACATGCAGCACATGTTCATCGACTACATGTAGACTATATGGCCCAGACCAGATGTGTATCCCATGCTGTAGGTATTATACCATATACAACCCACACTGTATAGACACATACCGCGTGCGGCCCCTGCACAGTAAGACACAGTCATATTGTTATGCATTGCGAATACCATTTATCCACTCAAGGCACGTGTCAGACATGGTAACTACTGCAGGTCACAGGTATTTATGTGTATGTGTCACACACATACATCATGTATGCATTGCCATTGCTGGTTTAGGCAATGGCATGCATTGTTATGCACAAAGACCCACACAAGGTCATATTGTGTGACACAACCACACGTGGCAGTTGTGGGTTTCCAAAACATACCTATCTTTGCTCTGACAATGGTAAAAGACCCAATAGCGGAGCGCACTATTGGCATTACTGGCCAAGTAGCCCTGTTTGGCTGTACTGATAGTGTGGTGACATCCCCTGTGTTTACTGGGGGAATATGCAGCATCTGGTGTATTGTAGTATTTGCCAAAAGGATCTGTTCTCTCACACTTGCAATTACACACACCCTACTACCCCCCCCATGGTAACTACTGCAGGTCACAGGTGTTTATGTGTATGTGTCACACACATACATCATGTGTGCATTGCCATTGCTGGTTTAGGCAATGGCATGCATTGTTATGCACAAAGACCCACACAAGGTCATATTGTGTGACACAACCACACGTGGCAGTTGTGGGTTTCCAAAACATACCTATCTGTGCTCTGACAATGGTAATAGACCCAGTAGCGGAGCATACTATTGGCATTACTGGCCAAGTAGCCCTGTTTGGCTGTACTGATAGTGTGGTGACATCCCCTGTGTTTACTGGGGGATTATGCAGCATCTGGTGTATTGTAGTATTTGCCAAAAGGATCTGTTCTCTCACACTTGCAATTACACACACCCTACTACCCCCCACATGGTAACTATTGCAGGTCACAGGTATTTATGTGTATGTGTCACACACATACATCATGTGTGCATTGCCATTGCTGGTTTAGGCAATGGCATGCATTGTTATGCACAAAGACCCACACAAGGTCATATTGTGTGACACAACCACACGTGGCAGTTGTGGGTTTCCAAAACATACCTATCTGTGCTCTGACAATGGTAATAGTCCCAGTAGCGGAGCGCACTATTCGCATTACTGGCCAAGTAGCCCTATTTGGCTGTACTGATAGTGTGGTGACATCCCCTGTGTTTACTGGGGGAATATGCAGCATCTGGTGTATTGTAGTATTTGCCAAAAGGATCTGTTCTCTCACACTTGCAATTACACACACCCTACTACCCCCACACATGCTCATATTGTGTGACACAACCACACGTGACAGTTGTGGGTTTCCAAAACATACCTATCTGTGCTCTGACAATGGTAATAGACCCAGTAGCGGAGCGCACTATTGGCATTACTGGCCAAGTAGCCCTGTTTGGCTGTACTGATAGTGTGGTGACACCACCTGTGTTTACTGGGGGAATATGCAGCATCTGGTGTATTGTAGTAGTTGCCAAAAGGAACTATTCTCTCACACTTGCAATTACACACACCCTACTATCAACCCACACATGGTCATTTTGTGTGACACAACCACACGTGGCAGTTGTGGGTTTCCAAACATACCTATCTGTGCTCTGACAGTGGTAATAGACCCAGTAGCGGAGCGCACTATTGGCATTACTGGCCAAGTAGCCCTGTTTGGCTGTACTGATAGTGTGGTGACATCCCCTGTGTTTACTGGGGGAATATGCAGCATCTGGTGTATTGTAGTATTTGCCAAAAGGATCTGTTCTCTCACACTTGCAATTACACACACCCTACTACCCCCCACACAAGGTCATATTGTGTGACACAACCACACGTGGCAGTTGTGGGTTTCCAAAACATACCTATCTGTGCCCTGACAATGGTAATAGACCCAGTAGCGGAGCGCACTATTGGCATTACTGACCAAGTAGCCCTGTTTGGCTGTACTGATAGTGTGGTGACATCCCCTGTGTTTACTGGGGGAATATGCAGCATCTGGTGTATTGTAGTATTTGCCAAAAGGATCTCTTCTCTCACACTTGCAATTACACACACCCTACTACCCCCCACACAAGGTCATATTGTGTGACACAACCACACGTGGCAGTTGTGGGTTTCCAAAACATACCTATCTGTGCTCTGACAATGGTAATAGACCCAGTAGCAGAGCGCATTATTGGCATTACTGGCCAAGTAGCCCTGTTTGGCTGTACTGATAGTGTGGTGACATCCCCTGTGTTTACTGGGGGAATATGCAGCATCTGGTGTATTGTAGTATTTGCCAAAAGGATCTGTTCTCTCACACTTGCAATTACACACACCCTACTACCCACCACACAAGGTCATATTGTGTGACACAACCACACGTGGCAGTTGTGGGTTTCCAAAACATACCTATCTGTGCTCTGACAATGGTAATAGACCCAGTAGTGGAGTGCACTATTGGCATCACTGGCCAAGTAGCCCTGTTTGGCTGTACTGATAGTGTGGTGACATCCCCTGTGTTTACTGGGGGAATATGCAGCATCTGGTGTATTGTAGTATTTGCCAAAAGGATCTGTTCTCTCACACTTGCAATTACACACACCCTACTACCCCCACACAAGGTCATATTGTGTGACACAACCACACGTGGCAGTTGTGGGTTTCCAAAACATACCTATCTGTGCTCTGACAATGGTAATAGACCCAGTAGCAGAGCGCACTATTGGCATTACTGGCCAAGTAGCCCTGTTTGGCTGTACTGATAGTGTGGTGACATTCTATACCATGCTTCGTGACCACAGGACCTATAACACACAACACAACCAGTCCAGAACACCACTCCCACATCCAGGACACACACTTTGCTTCCCTGGGAACAGTGCCGGGATATGCAGGTGTTCACATACACCATTCCAGTTGTTAACATCAGGTACAGGAATATTGTGTGTGGGAACTACTCAGGCCTCTACCACTTTACCCTACAGCCACTACAATTTGTGGGTCCACGTGCTATGGCAGAACCACTCACCACAGCCACATGGGGGAATACATATTGCACCTGTCCATCTGCAACATGGGTACTCACTGTTCCACACCAGAGGTAGACCACCATTGTTGATATCTGACCATACCCACCTTTCCCTGGACATCCATATCCCATCCCCACCCCCAGGCAAGGTTGTCACTGCAAACAAACTGTATTTAGCACAAGCAGATTCTACACTTGTGAAGACTGGGGTGGACGACTTCAAAGGACCCATGCTGGGGACTATACTGGCCACTCTGCATAATCCTTGACAATTGCATTCTATGAGCATGTGTAAGGTTTGCATTGATCATGCTATCCCACATATACCCATGACTGCTCCACAACAAGACACCTGTCAGGTGTACACCAGCCATATATGAGCCGTCCAACAGACAGAGTGAGCTAATACATTGCAGAGCTGTAGCCCACAGAGGGAGGACATCTGTGAACAGTACCGGCACGACACTTCATTCCCACATAATCATCACAACACAGTGTTGACAGTGGAATTGTCCAGACAATGCAGATAGGGCTCCCCTCAGTCTGTTATTGATGCCCACTTACTGTTAGATGTCCTCAGCAACCCTCTTCCAGCACACACCAACAACATGGATGTGGCTTAGCACATTCAAACCCTGGGATCTCCACTGTGCCCCTGCTTGACAGAGGCACAGCTCACTAGCCTCACACGTTGCCTTATGTGACCTACTTTACAGTGGCAAAGTAGCCTACTGTACTGGGGATGCAGATGCCAAGCACACACTGGCTAAGCTGTCATTCCCTAGGGCAACAAGCCTAGTATTGACCTCTACACCCATATGTTCAATTGTCAGATGCACAATATTTGTTGTGCTGTTAGACTGTTTGCAGGTCTTTATTGCCATAGCATTCCCTGTTCCTATGAAGAACTTGTGTATCTGTGGAAGATGTTTGAATATGAGGGTGATCAACTATATCACTTATGTCTCTGTAGTCATTTACTGTGTGCAGTGGGCAGATTGCTGTGTTGTGGTTGGTTCCTGGAATGACACGTACAAATACCAGATATATGTGGCCAACTGCTAAACGGAGATACGGTCTATGTGTGTGAGCATGCCCAGTTCAGCCTTTCCATGGCATGTTGTCTGACATATGCCTCATTTATCAAAGTGTGCGAGCATGCCCAGTGTGAGCTTTCCATATGTTGAACTCTGAAGTCCACCACATATTTGGGTGTGTGTGAACTTCAACAATATCTCACGTTTATGGTTGTGTGTTGGGTGTCATGTTGTGTACTAACTGGCCAACTGCTTCGTGTCTGCCACAACAGGGATTATACTGTGCCTGCAGGGATTGCATGGGATACTTTGCATACAGTTGTCAACATCCTTTCATAATGACCTAATACTGGTTCAGTTCTTTCACTGTGGTGGACAGTATCCTGGGCTTTAGTCCTATCACTGCTTGACATCTTCATAGTGAGCACAACAGACTGTGTAGGGGCCAGTTGTGCACATATGACCATGTTGCATTATGTTCAGATATGGACTACCTACACCAGGCTTGTCCAACATTGGTAGTGTATTCCACAACATAGGTGGACATTGGCAAACACTAGCATTGTTCCCTAGGCCATTTATGATGCTAGTCACAGAGTGTGTTTGCCCTTCGACACACATTGTAACTGGAGTTTGCCATGACATATGTCATGGTTAGTATACTGTGCCTCCGTTTACCTCTGACATAACAGTGATACCCAGGGTTAACCTACCATCTCCCATCCACTCATCAGGATTCATCTTGAGGGGTGTCGATAGGTGACTCTCTGGCTAACCTGTACTGGGAGTTTACTCAAGAGTGCAGGTGGCTTCTGTGTTATGGATCATTCTGTACAGCTTGTCCTATGTATGTCAGTGCTGGGGATCAGGTTTCTCATGTGCATAGCTCACTGCCATTCAGATTGTACAAGGTGCAGCATGTTCATTGATTCCAGCTTGGACATGGCTTCATACATCAGGCACAGCTTGCCTCTGTGTGGGCAGTATGGCAGTGTGTGGAGCTGCAGTTTGTTTACTCAGGCAACACATGGCATCTGTTCATGCTCTTTGCTACTCCTGGTGGGGTACTGTTGTGGACTTTACAGTTGATGGAGGTGTCTGCTGAGGTATATCCCACAGGGGCTATTGTAGTCAATTGTGACGCTGATGAAGGATGACTGCAGAGCCACAGTGACCTCCCCTTATCTACACCTGACAACCTTCATGATTGGGTGGGTATATGGTATGTTTCTGTGAACACTACAGCCACATGTTTGTCCAATGCAGGATATCTATCACTTTGTGTCCCCAGGTCTCTCATTACATGTTAGGTACATAATGGGTTAACACCTGTGTGGTAATTGATGGGCACTTACTGTATATCCACGGTGGTTGTCTATACACAGTCCTGCAATTAGCTTGCTGACATGGCTATGGCTCCAGTTGTCTGTTTCTATGTGGCCCTTTTGTGGGTTGCTTGTGTCAGCTGGGGGTCGGATATGGTGGGCAGTTTGTACTCCACTGCATACATGTTCAGTCACAGTCCTTCCATGTTGGCCTGTACCTATGGGACATATATACAGAACGGGGGAGGTCCCAGGACCAAGCCTTGTTGGATGCCACTCATATCTGCTTTGTAGTCTGACATGGATGCAGCATGTCTGACCATGTCAGTTCTGTCCTTGGTCTGGTTTGCAACCCCTCTACTGACATAGGGGTTTATATTTAAGCTGGTGAACATATCCATACTGAACTCGTAGGGTATTGTCTGGAAGCATATGCACGGTCCAGCTACGCTGTGTGGACCACATTGCCCTCATCAATGACCTTAATGACTGTTTCAAATGGGTCAAACATGTTTAGGGGCAGGATCTTCACTTACAACAGCCACACTGGGTATGGTCCGGTGTCAGTAGGTCCACGATAGTTTTATGTCTGCGGTACATACTGATCCTTTCCATAGCTGTGCAGACCAAGCTTGTCAGGATCCTGGGGTGGTAGTTTGCAGTTTCCATTCAGGCAACACCTTTGTTGTGAAGGACCACTGTTGTTGTACACTGCTCTTTGGGTACATATCCTGTGGTAAGGCTGACATTGGGCAGTAGTGTGATTTGGCATTCCATTACTCTTGGAGTCCATGTTGGCCTCAGCCCAGGACACCATCACATAACTTTGCTGCTGTGTGTTTTGCTTTGTAGATGATGGCTGTTACCTCAGCATCTGCAATGTCAGGGGACCATCAGTCTGCTGGGATAGATATTTTGCATTCTGGGTGGGGGGTGCACTGAACCTGTCAGGTTGTATGTTGGCAATATGTGTATGTGTTTGGCATGTTGTTTGTAATATCTGTGTGATTCGGAGCATATCTGTGAATTCCCAACATGGTTCCTACCATCAGTTAAGTAAGCCTTGTGATTATCCTTAGTGTCCTGTACAATTTGTATCTTCATAGGTTCATAGGTTCATACTAGGCTATCCACCCTAGGGCATTAGTAAGCCTAGCCAGAGTGTGTGTGTCTTTTGCCGCCCCTTGCTATGTGACTATTATGGCCATTTATGATTTTCTTTACTGTGCCTCTGTCTGGACGTGACACAGTGAAGACCCCCAGTGTACATGTACGATCATCCATCCACTTGGCAATATTCCTGTTGAGGGGTGTCAGTGAGTGGCTCTGCCTAACATGGATTGGGATCCTGTTTCTGGGTGTGGGGAGCCTCTGGGTTATGTATCTGTCCCTCCAGCACATCCCATTTCATTATGTATTGAGGCTGACATCTGTCACTCTCACAGCTCCAATGGCTTTGATTTCCTGTGGTGGAGCATGTCCATTACTCCTGTGTTGGACATGGCCTTGTACAACAGACATACAATGCCTCTGTGTAGGCAGTCTGTGACTGCATTCAGCTGGGGTGTCTACAGCCAGGCAGCATATGACATATATCTGACACGTTTATCCTCTTGGTGGGGTACCTTTGAGGTCTTCCTAACCGCTGCAGGTGTCAGTTACGGTACATCCCATATGAGTCATTGTACTAGATTATGGGTCTGATAAGGGAACAGTACAGGGGCACAGTGACCTCTGTTGATGTAGATGTGAATCCTTTCATGATACGGTGTCCAATATAAACAGTCTTCCTAGCCACATTGGCATTGTGAGTGTCACATGACAGGTTACTGTCGACTTGTGTCCCTAGGTCCCTGATTACTCCTTGCATACATAATGGTTTACCACCTATGTGGTAATTTGTGAGTACCTTGTCTGGTATTTGGTGGGACATTCATACTGTCCAGTGTCTTCAGGATGTCTGGGTGGGGTTCCTGTGTGTGAGAGTGTGGTCTGTCGTATGCTACAGACTGTACAGCAGTTTTGACTACACTTAGGTGCACATGGGTAGTCTCCGCTGCTTCATGCATTGTCAGTTACCTGGCCGTATGGGTGTCTGTGCTGCATATGGATACTCCCCCTCCTTTGATGTTTTGGTCCAGGTGTTGGGGCCATAAAGCATGATATGTGGTATAACCTGGTAGTGCTGGTGTGCTATCAGTAGGCTTGCAGAAGGCTTCTGTCACTGCACAGACATCGATGTTCTCCATACTGGGAAGTGCCTCAGGTGCATGCATATTGCAGTTTACACATCTGGCATTGGTCAGCATTACCCTTATGTTTCTTACCACTTATGTTTTCTAGGGTGGTGGGTTAGTCTTTTTGGCCTTGCCTACGTACGGCTCTATGGAGGTGGCAAAGGCCTTATCCAGTATTGAGACGCCCAGGGGTAACAGGTGCAAGCCATCCCTGGAACAGCAGCATGGCTTGTCATGCATGACATCTCAAGCAGACAGACATTAGACCCTCTTGGACTGACAGCTGTAACTGTGCCACCTGTTAAAGCTGATCATTCTGTGTTTGTACTGTGGCATCATTCTTGGTGAGGATTGGATGCTGCAAATGGCCAGTGTCATACCGGCCTGGAGTACATACTCAGAGAGCTCATCCATGTCTCTTTTCATGTAGTCCAGGAAGGTACATCTCAGGTTATTCACACCAGCATGGACAATGAGTGCATCATATTTCTGCTTGCTTTGGGGTGACCTGCGTACTTGTGTTATGTGGCATATTGTGGCAGCCTTCAGGCAGCTTACTGTACCCTTTCCCTTGTTCAGTCTGGTGAGTGGGACAGCAGTGTGTCTGCCTGTACAGACACCTATTACAACTGTATCAGGCATGTTGTTTCTCCTTCTGGCCTGTAACTGTTTGGCACACCAGCTTTGTGTACTATGTGTTGAGTGTGCTATGTTTGGAGGTTGTGGTTGCTTGGGATCTGCTTTGGAGGCCTCTGTTGGTGTGGTGTGTTTGTAATTAGGGCCTCCGGGAATGTTTTTCTGTGTTTATGTGTTTGGTTTACAGTTGTGATAGGTCTATGTGGGACTGGGTTTGTGGTGTATGTGGTTACCTTCTCCTCCTGACTAGTTTTGACAGTACTGAGTTGGGGGAGCTCAGCCTCCCGTTTGGATAAATGGTTGCATCTCTCACATATATTTGTATTTATTGGGGGGTGTTTTAGGTTGTCTGTGTACTTGGGGCAGGTGTCACATTGCCTCTGGATTCACAGATTCTACTTGTTGTGGCTGGCCTTAGTGGATTGTATGTGTGGACATATTTTATTGCCATACTACTGATCAGTGATTACTTCCCTTTTTATGTTTGCTCTATCATGTAGTAGCTTCCTCATTCTCTTGCATGGTTTGGTAATGGCTGGAGTCCAGCATGCCAGATGCCTGCGTGTATGGCATTGTGTCTTGTTGTTATTTGTGATTGCATAATCCAAGCATTCCTGGCTGTGTTCATGGAATGCCTGTATAACATGTTCTGCGGTGTGTCCCATATTCTGCACCTGCACAGGGCCTTTCGTGGATTCCACATTGGTTTGGAGGGGTGCAACCTATGCTTTACACATGTTTTTCACTGTGGTTTTCTGGCCAGGGACTGTGGTCAGGATGTGTATATCCAGTGTGATTACTCTATGGTTTGATCTTACCAGTGAGGGATACACTTCTCATCTTGCCATCCAGTACACATGTTGCTGATTATCACATCCAGTATTCTTACCCCTCTTGTGGGAGTGGTACGTTGTTCCTGGGCATTTTGGTTTATGGATTCTGGGAACTTTTCTCCTACTGTGTTGGTGCTAGTATAATGCTCCCAGTGTATGTCTGGGTATTTTCAGTCAAGCAATATAATGTGGTTTGGGGGGCTTGATATATTCATGTATTCCAACATAGGCCAGGTGCAGTTCCTGGTATTAGGACAGTAGTCTGCAGCAGGCTATATACTGGGAGGTGGTTTTAGCCATTGGTATTTGACCATGGCTAATCCATGCTGCTTCTTGTTGTGGTACCAACATGGGGGTGTGGTTATCCTTGACATTTATTGCTAGTCACCCTCCTTTTGTAGCTTGTTCAATGTTTTGCGGCTGTACAGCACAGTATGAGGTGTAACCTGGTAGTGTTAGGGTGCTGATGTGAGCCTTGACCCAGTTTTCTATTACAGGACTGATATCAACATTCTCCATACTGTGTGCGTTTACACTGCATGCATCTTGCTGTTTAGACTTCTGGCATTGGGTAGCATTACATCTAGGTTCCTATCCCTTGTGGTACCTATGAAGTTGGGTTTGTGTTTTGAGACTTACCTATTCAGGGCATGCTGTGGGTACTGACAGCCTTTGCCAGTATCCATGGGGCCTGGACTGATAGGTGCACGCCACCCTAGCAGGTGGTGCATCATGTCATGCTCAGCATGTCTTCCCAGGCTGAAACACATTGGCTCCCCTTTGACTAACTGCATTACTTCAGCCAGTTATTGCAATTGATCATCCCATCGTCATTTTGTGGCTTCATGCTTGGTGAGGGTGAATGTTAGTCAGGGTCCTCAAGTGTGCATATAGTACATGGTGTTACATTACTTAACACATGGCATTCATGCCTCAGGTGGTGCTGCAGGGCTGCCTCTGTCGGATGCCCATATTACACTCCCTGTACATGTTTGTGAGCAGGTCATGTCATTTTAGGCATCCCTGTTATTATTTGAGTGAGTCAGAGGGGGTATCATTCCCAGGGTTCCTACTGAGCCAGTGTATGTGCTATGTGTTGCCTCTTTGCCATGGCCAGGGCATACTGGGCATGCCTCCTTCTGCCTACTGAGGCAGGCTCAGGTTGTTCCTCCTCCGAGTCACGCTCTGCCTGTGATGGCCTTGGCAATGGTGGGGTGCTGTTTGGCCCAGCCCTATGCTGGTCCTGCTGCAGCTGTTTTCACAAGATCATATTATGTAGCATAGCAGATACCATGACAATTTGGGTACATGTAGTTGGTGAGTACTGCAAGGCTCCACCAGATGTGTCCAGACACCGGAACCATGACTTGAGCAGCCCAAACACACGCTCTATTACATTACGTGTTTGTGCATGTGCCTCATTATGGCGTTCCTGTTTAGGTGTGTGTGCGTTTCTGATGGGTGTCATCAGCCACGGCTCCAGTGCATAACCTGCATCCCCCACTAGGTGTCCGTGTGGGATGTCCCCATTGGCAAATGTCTGGTACAGCTGCGTCAAATGCCAGATGTGGGAATCATGGTAGCTCCCAGGGCAGCCAGCACACACATTCATTATTATGCCCTGGGCATCACACATGACCTGGCAGTTGATGGAGGGGAAGCCCTTGCGGTTAATGTAGGCCCTACCCTGCTCACCGGCTGGTGCTTTGATGCGTATGTGCGTGCAGTCTATTGCACCCACTACCTCAGGGTATTCCGCTCTTTGCTGGAAGAGGCATATTGCTGGCCAATACCTCACGGGCATTGGGGAAATATACATGATCACCGACATGTGCTGACATGGCATCCAGGAACTGGTGCAGTACCCTGGAGGCTGATGCCTGTGATATCCCCATCATATCACCAGTTGGTCTCTGGAAGGTACCTGTTGCTAGTATTCTTAGGCCAACACATACCTTGGTTTCCACTGGGATGGGTTCCCCTCTGTTGGTTCTGTGTGTGAGGCGTGGCCTGCACAGCTCGACTATTTGCTGCAGGAGCTCTCTGTCCACTCTATAGCACTCTACTATCTCCAGCTCATGTAACCCATGGTAGGTGACCCTGGGCCTGTACACTCTTCTCCGTATCCTCACTGTGGGTTGTCTGGCACCATCTGCACTGTCACCACCCTCAGCAAGTCACCTATGTCTCCTTATGACAGCTATGGCAGCCCCTAACATTTCTGCTCTGAGTTCAGCTTTTTCAGTTTTCACTTCTAATAGCTTACTCCTGTCTTGCAGTGTCTCTTGAGAGAAACATCCTGCACTGCTGTTTGCAGAGTTTTAAGTGCTGGGCTGGGCTACTATTCTGCCTGTGTAATTGCCTGCTTCTAATTGTTTTCACCTGCTGACTCCAGCAGTATTCCCTGCTAGCTTCCTACTAATTCTGTTGCTTCCTTTTTCCTTTCTGTTTCATCAGGGGGGAGCAGCGTGCATACCAGCAGAAACACGCTCACAGTGGCTTACATGCATGCACACATGCTTACATGGTTCAGGATCTGCCTATTCGGGTTAAAACGCGTGCACACTAGCGCAAACAGTGTTACAAATCCACCAACATGCTCCCACATGCTCAGTCTGCCTTACACGCGCGCACACTGCCCTACTCGCGCTTCATGGCACACACACGTGCGCTTGCATGCCCAGCAAGAAACTTTAGTGTAAGTAACAGTGTACACCTTCCATTTCTTGACTTTCCCATGCTTATCTTGTGGCACTCCTCTTTCCCTGATCTGTGTCTGTCATCTGTCATGTTACACTGACCTCCAATGAACTGCATTTCTTTCTACCATTCCCCCCTGTGATGTCACCTATCTCCTACTCTATTCCTCCCCCTTATGTATCTCTTACACTACTCAGACTGCGCTCATTTGCTATGTGACTGTGGAATTCAGTATCCTAACCCTCATTTACATGAGATTGCCTACTAATGCTTAGTTACATGTCTTAGACTCAGCTTCCCCCCTTAGCAACCACTACACGGTGGCCATGTTGTTTTTGGTCTGCTGGTCCCTGCATTGTCATTCCATGTATTGCATAAAACTCACATTTGTGGGTTTATAACCTTCATTTTTATGTTTTATACAGCACAACCCGTTTGCGCGGGGCTGCGCTGCATTTAAACATCGGCGATCGCCGAAAAAAAAATATTTATTTTTCATATTTGCATCAGGGTACCTTGCCAATGGCCACATATTTGGCCATTGGCATGCTGCCTGACACATATGCACCCTTTATTTGGAGCTGACATGGCTCCATTGTGATTTTTGCAGGAACGTACTCAGTTGTAAACCGAGTACATTTCTGCAGCTAAAACGTCTCTTACACGGGCTGGTTCCTGCTTCGTGGATCGCTAATATACCTCATTTGCATACCTTTCGGCTGCAAGTGAGGTATTTAGCATATCCACGCCCAGTCCGTGTAAGAGACATTTTAGCTGGTCTCTTACATGGAGTTTCTGGCTGTTCCTGGATTGCGAGGCTTGCATGGAGTGTTACACATCTCTTACACTCCGTGCAAGCCTTCGTGAATCCTGTTTTTCCTGATTCTATTTATTGCAAATAAAAGCAGAATGAAGTCATGACTTTAACTGATTTGATACAGTTGTTATGGCTCCAGCTTGTTGCATTGGTATATATTTTATTTTAAGTGGCTTCTTTGCAACATGCTTTGCATAGTTTACCTGGGTTGTCTTGAATGTCAAGCAAAGTAGCCTTAAAGAAGATAATTCTTAATTTGAACAGAAAAAAAGGAACATGCAGGTCATTCATTTGCTGGTTTGTCCCCCATGCCTACTTTGCCTAGGGTGTGGTGGCTAACTATGGTCAGCCATTATGTATGTGCATCAAGTTTTTTGAATAACTACCTAAAAGGTTAACACATTAGGAAATGATTTGCGACCTGCACTAAAAAAAAATATATTTTAAAGGCTTTATGCATCTCATAGATATAATTATTTCAGTAAGAATTACTGTATAGTTTTAAGTAAATACATGTAAATGCACAAAGAAAATATATATATTTAAAGATTCAAGATTCCATGAAACTTTATTGTCATTTAGGACCACACAGGTGCAGCCTAGATGAAATTACAAATGTCAGCTCACGAGAGAAATGCAGTGCAAATAATATAGATACAGCAGTATCAGAGAATAACATAAGAAAGAAAATAACAGGTATGACATGCAAGGGGTAGTTGACATTACATAAACACACTCAATACCCATTATCCAATGATAACTAATAAATAAAAAATAAATACCCAGCACCAAACCCCTTCACTGTTAAGATAGAGCATAAGTAGAAACTTAGTGAACAGCAGCTGTTTACTTACCATATTGTACTTGTTAACCTTAGGCGTGACTCAGTATAGCCAGCATATTGCATAATAGTAATCCTGGTGGTAATTGCTCAGAGCAGCAAGATTAAATGAATCAGGTATTATGGTTGGTGTCCATATTAGTAAGTCTCACAGCTGCAGGATACTAACTGTTCCTGAATCTGGTAGTCCTACACGGGAAGCTGCAGTACTTCCTTCCAGATGCATGTTGTGAGAACCAGTTATGTGCTGGATGGTTTGAATCAGCTAGTATTTTGTATGTTCTCTTTCTTGCTCTTGTAAAGAAATGCTCCTGAATAGAAGAGAGGTTTGTGCCCAAGATTTTCTCAGCCACCCTCACCACTCTCTGTAATTTCTTCTTCTCAGCAACTGTGCAGTTGCCAGACCAGGCTATGAAGTTGCTAGTGAGGATGCTGTCGATAGCTCCCCTGTAAAAAGTGATAAGAGCAGGCAGTGGGAGCCTGGCCTTTTTGAACTTTCTCAGGAGGTGAAGCCTCTGTTGAGCCTTCTTGACTATATGGTTGGTGTTAGCAGCCTAGGAGAGGTCATCAGAGATGTGAAGGCCCAGGAATTTAGTTGTTTTGTCTTTGTCTATTACCTCCCCTTTGATAGTGAGTGGTTGGTGAACTGTTGCCTTTCTCCTAAATCCATAATAATTTCTTTGGTCTTATTAACATTCAGGTCCAGATTGTTCCTGTCACACAAGGCAATCAAAGTGTTCACCTCATCCCAGTAGTTATGTTCATCCCCACCACTAATGAGACCCATGACTGTGGTATCATCAGCTAATTTTATAATATGGTTTGGCTTATGTTTTGCAGTGCAACCATGGGTGAGGATGGTGAAGAGCAAGGGGCTGAGCACACATATATGTGTGTGTGTGTGTGTGTGTGTGTGTGTGTGTGTGTGTGTGTGTGTGTGTGTGTGTGTGTGTGTATGTATGTTTATATATTTATATATGTATATACACATACATATTTGTAAACATGTGAATGTATGTTTCTGAATATGTATATGTTTATTTATACTTTTTTTGCATGCAAACACACACACATACATATAAAAAAAATATATATATATATATATATATATATATATATATATATATATATATATATATAGGTCTACTTCAGAAGACTGAAATAGCACAACACCGACTTTCACAATCCTGAGATGAGAAGGATGACATCAGATAACCGACATCCTGGAACACTGACTGCAAAATCAAGGTAAGTAGCCACTTAGCCACCATGTTAAAATTTGCCCCTTACCCCCACAGAAGTGCAACCTCAGAGTTGGTATATTTAGTTAGGATGGTGTGGGAGGTGAAGCTCCCCACATTTGTGGGTTTAATTTGCTTTGGGTTTAATTTTATATTTGTTTGGATAAGTGATTACTCACCTGAAGTTTACAGTCAGTGTTCCGGGATGTCGGTTTTCTGATGATGTTGGACTTCTTGTCTTGGGATTGTGAAAGTCGGTGTTGTGGTATTTTGGTCTTTTGAAGTAAATATTTATATACCTACATCTATATATATATATCAATATCTAGGTGGTAGTTTTGTCTTTTGAAGTTTATATTTATATACATACATCTATATATATCTATAGCTCTCTCTCTCTCTCTATATATATATATATATATATATATTTATATATATATATATATATATATATATATATATATATATATATATATATACATATATATATATATATATATATATATATATATATATAAAATGTATGCATATATGTTTGCTTTCATACATACATTTCCAGTTGCAGATACTTGCAGTTATTTAAGATACCTTTATTCTATTTGCATACCATTATTTAAACACCTATGCAAATTAAGAGGGAAAAGGAAAATATAAAATGCGCACTGTAGCACTCTGGCCTTATGACCTGAACCTGCAAAATCCACTCAGCCAACTTATCAGCCCTACACCTCTGCATGTCATTTTACCTGTGTTGACATTAGGGTCCATAGAGGGTGAACCCTGTCATGGTCAGGTAGCTACCCAACTCCTGCTAGTTGTCTGTTTTCTTCCACTCAGTAGCAGCAGCCCCATTTTCAAGTTTTTGTGAGTATGACTTGTGCAATAGGTAGCTCAAGATCTTAGTCTTCTTGTATGAACAGCTTGAAGCCTGACCATGTGCCTTTACAGGTTCTGCCAGCATTAGAAGGGAAAGAACAAAATAGATTAATGTAAGTGCAAGACAGAGGTTCAGAGGGTTTAAAACACATCCTCTGAGATGCGACATCACCACACCCAGACTAAATATCCGTATAGGGTTATTACCCATGGAAGTGATAGTAGTGTCATCACTGGTTTACAAATTGCATCACAGCAGTCACATGAGATGTACAGCTTCTTTTGATATATAATTAGGCAAATTTGTGATCAATCCATTAATTTCACATGTACTTGAATATGCATTTGCAGGGTAATGGTTTGAGCCAAATTCCACAGTGTCATCATGGTGATGCATTACTGAGTTATGTCAGCATGTGTTTTGATGTAGTGTTTCAGGTATTTCTTCCATACTATTTTGTAAGGGAAATGCATTAATTACATGTGCAGCTGGTGTTAACTGGTTTAGCTTAAACTAACTGTGAGGAAGTGGTTAGGTGTGGCATATTGTACAGGATGACTATGGATTAGGCTTCAGTAAATACCAATCCAAATCCTAGTTTACTCAAGATTTATTTCTAAATGCTGTAAAATGGTTAGAATTCCTGCAAACTTACTATGCACTGCCACTTATTCCAGTGGCCAGATCCACAGAGCACAACTGGTTAATGTCTACCCAAATTCAATTTACTCCCACAAGACCACATATACCAATGTGTATAAATGCAATTCATAGAGAACAGCTCAGATTAGCTTAATTTGCATAAGAAAAGCATAAATTGACCTAAAATTCCATCAGTAATTATAAGACCACCTGTTTTGGCTGCTCTCAGTGAAGTGCAGTGGTATTTGATGTGGGAAAATTCAAAGTTTTTACGATAATCTAAAAAAACTTTACATATTGGCAAGATGTACATATGTAATTTAAATTATTTTCAATAAAAGCATTTGTTTTTCCATGAAGTGAATATAATAACAGCAATTTAAAGTATTTTGCTTTCTCAGAGACAGTGAAAACATGAGTGATATTCATAGTCTACTATGAATCTCAAACTGGGGGGATAGGCTAATTAGCATAAGTCATTCTACAACATTTCTCATTTTCGCTTCATTATTCCTTAATTTGCATGCAACTGGCCTATATGCAATGTGCTAAGGCTTCCCTTAGGCACAACCAGCATAGCTTGCCATTGGGCCTAAGCCCAGTGATCATGATTACCACTTATGTTTCTACTGTATCTAAGAGTGCAAAATACTCTGATTTGCTGTTATTTGTAAATGCTGAAACTATACAAAGACTCTTCATAATCACAGTTCAGTATGAATTTGAGGCAAATGACCTGTAAAAATATATAAACTAAAGTCATATGGTGCTCATGGGGTAAAATGTGGTATACGCTCAATTGTCTATGACTGATGCTGAACAGCAAATCCAGGATGTTTCAGAGTTTATATTCCATAAATTTTTCTGCATTTACACATGCCATGTATAGCCTAGTAGTATGCAGTAATATCTGTTTATCTATTTCCTTCCTAACTTATTTACTTACTTATCACATTTCGGTAACCGGCTAAGTGGACTGCTTGACAGATCCTTTTCAGCCATGACCCAGGCCCAGTGGGCAGAAATTATAGTTTCAAAGAATGCAGTCTGAGTATCACATTGTATGTTTACAAAGAAACAAGTATACTTACAACATGTATCTCAGGAAAATTTGAACAAAGGAAATTGTGTGATTACATAATAGCTTGAATCAATTTGTACCCCAGGCTAATGCACCATATTTTCTATTTCCCTCTTTCCTTAACTCACACACTCATATGTAAACACCTTGCTTCTCTTCATTCTATTTCAAACTTCATCTCTTTTACCGTATCTTCACAGTATTTTCTACTAACTGTTTCCCTCTTCTCCCCGACTCTTACTATCTCTCACTCCATCTCTTTAACCCCTCCAAATTTATCCTTTTCAACCTATCTGGCACTATAACTTGTACTCATTGTCCACTGTAGAAAAGCTTATTCCCCAATTAGAGCTGATGCATTTTTGTCTATAATGTATTCTGTTATTCTATACACATTATTGGTTTACCTTGTATTCTGTTATTTTAGAGAGATTACTGTTTTTACTCTGTATCTAAGATTACTCTTAAGCACAAGGTTAACACATGTGCAAGGCTTTTTGAGCATTTCTAATTAGTCTTATGCATGATTGTGGCAAATTCTCCATTTACCTTGAGTTTTATGATCGAGTATTGCACTATTTAACTTCAATGATCAGGAGATCTTGCTGTTATCGGTCCACTACAAAATCACCATAACATCTCCAAGTTTATGCATCTTCGTTTTCCAATTCAATAGCTCTATATTTTACCAAAAAATATAAAGTTATCTGTCCACTGCAAAATCATAGCAATATCTCCAAGTTTAGCCACCTTCATTTTCTAATTCAACAGCTCTACATTTTACTAACAAATATACAGTTATCGGTCCAACGCAAAATCACAGTAACATCTCCAAGTTTAGCCACCTTCCTTTTCTGATTCAATAGCTTGACATTTTACCAACAAATATATACTTATCAGTCTACTGCAAAATCACAGTAACATCTCTAAGTTTAGACACCTTCCTGTTCCGATTCAACGGCTCTACATTTTACCAACAATTATACAATGACCCCCCTTAATATTCCGAAACATGCACGCTGATTGGTCAGCATGCACGTTGTAAATCAGACTTATACTAATGGAAAAAGTTCCGGTCGCCCACATTTTTTCCATTAGTATAAGTCTTTTTTTTTTTTTTTTACAGCAACGGAGAACTCAAGATCTCCATTGCTTTTTAGAAACTGCCTCACTATGTTAAAGGAGTTTAACATAATGAGACAGCTTTAAAAAAAGTAACAGAGATCTTCCTTTCTCCATTGCTTTTTTTAAAGCTGTCTCGCTATGTTAAATGGGTTTAACATAGCGAGACAGCTTTAAAATAGCAATGGAGATTCTCCGTTGCTTTTTTTAAAACTGTCTTGCTATGTTAAGCTCCTTTAACATAGTGAGACAGTTTGTAAAAAGCAACGGAGATCTTGCTTTCTCTGTTACTTTTGCCGACAGCTCTGATGTACTGCGTAAGCATATGCATGCACAGTCCATCAGAACTGCCGCAGAATACCAGACAGCTGCAGAAGAGCAGCAAGGAGGCATTATACAATGCCATTATTTAAGAAAAGTAAGTTTTTGTTTTCTTAAATAATGTCATTGTATAATAGCAATAACCCACGCCTGGGTGTGGGTAATGCTGGATTTACCCACGGTTGTCTTTGTTGGCCACTCGGGCTTTGCCTTCGTGACCAAACCACACCAACCATGGGTAAATCCAGCATTACCCATACCCAGGCGTGGGTTATTGCTTAAATATACAATTATAGGTCCACTGCAACTTCACAGTAACATCTTCAAGTTTAGCCACCTTTCTTTTCCGATTCAATGGCTCTACTTTTTACCAACAAATATACTGTACGATATGGCTGTTAAGTTATTATATTAGAAAACTGTCTATTTTTAGCTAGTAACACACCGCCGAACTGACTTTCAGCTCTACAGCTTTATTTTTTTTTTCTCTTTTGCTGACTAACTTTTTATTCTCTGGATTTTACTTTATAATTTCTTGCAAAACTACAGTCTTGTACTTACCTGATTGTCTCTGCTGTACTTCGCTTATTCAGGTCTACCCACTCCAATCACCCTCACACCACTCAGGCTCACTCCACTCCCCTACTCCCAATTCCCACACACCCCTTCTACCTGTACATTTATACCTTTAGGCTCCTCCCTCTGACCACACCTCTTCCTTCCTGTACCATTTAAACACTTCACTTATTTATACTACCTTTAACACACCGTTATCTATTTTTCTTCCTCACCTTTTCAGCCACCCTTATATACCCTTCATAACCCTCTATTGCTCGGCCTCTGTTCTTTTGCTTCTATCTACCACAGTCTTTATCACATATCTGTTGTTTACCCACAACATCATGTTTTCAGTATTACCTTATATCTATATCCACTTCTCATTAACAATGTTTTTTCTACTTCTAAAAAACTCTATATCTCTATATTCACTCTCCACTGCTCCCTACATATGTTCCCCTACACAATCTGCACATAACCCACCTTTTTCACAAAGCTACTCTATTATATCCCCAAACCTTTTTGTCAGTGACCCTCTCCTCTTTAAGAATCATCATATACGCCATACTAAACACACACCTACATCTCTAAGCTTTATTTTTGCAAAATAAAATGTACCAGCTCCAGAGCAATACTTAATGCCACCTACTTAAATCTTACCCTCAGTGGTGATATTCACCCCAACCCAGGTCCAGACTCTCCACCCGTTCTCCCTAGCCACAATTCTTACACTCCCTCCTTTACAACTCTTAACTGTAAATCTCTCAACATGTTTACTCTTAATACTCAAAGCATCTGTAACAAAATTTAAAGCTTACATGCATGGTTATCACAGCACGCTCCTGACATCCTAGCTGCCATGGAGACCTGGCTTAAACCTACTATTCATGATGCAGAAATACTCCCGGTTGTAATATTATTAGAGCAGACAGGAACCATACAAAATGCTGGAGGAATTGTCCTCTTTTATCATAACTCTCTTAACTTTGCTACTCATTCTATATCCAGTCCTCAGTTTCACAAAGCAGAAATCCTTATCACAGTTCTAAAAATAAATAACTCCAAATTTCTACCTTATAGTTATGTATATTCCACCAAGTCAAAACATACCTGTCCTTGAGGACATACTATCCTGGACATCTAATACCATTCTCAATGAAACTATCATACTAGGAGATGTCAATATCAATTGGCAGAACCTTTCTTGTAATTTCCCTAGCTTAAGCATTAACCTTTGTAATTTCACCCAACTCATCACCACCTCCACTAAATTCTCCAGTAAAAATAACCAGGGTTTCATACTTGACTGGATATTAATTTCTGACCCCATTACATTCTCCAGTGCTGGGACCCTCCCTGATACCTTAATCAATCACCTCCCTGCTTATGCCATTAGAACTGTCTCCCACCTTCTAAAAGACCATCAGTACAAAACTATTCTTAACATCTCTAATTTTAACCGACATTCTCTAATTAAAATTTAAAAAAACATTAACTGGTCCATACTTAAAATTCTTCCTTTAGATATCAGAGTCAATCACTTCAATTCAACTTTCCTTGGCATCTTAAACATCATAAACAGTCTAGCACCGCAACGTACAAAAAGGACTAAATATAACTATGCACCTTGGTTATCCAAAACTACTAAAGACCTTATGAGATCTAGAGGTAAGCTCTGGAACTAAAGCACACTTCTAAATCTCTTTCAGATTTAAATAACTACAGGCATCTCTGTAATCTGACTAAAAAGCAGTAACAAAATGACAAAAGAAACCATTATTATACATTACTATCCACTAATGAACATAACCGCATAAAGGTTCTGGTCATCTATTTTATCTATTCTCAATCCTGCTAAAAAAATAACAGACAAAACCAAACACAAATAGTTAACATCTTTGACAACCATTTCATTCAGTGCATCCAAAATATTGCCTCAAACACTTCAGTGCTTCCAGCTACCACATATGGATCACCAGTATCACATTCCACCTGTATTAGCTCCTTCCCTTCTCCCTCCCCCCTTGACCCAAGTTTACTCACCTACTCCACTGCTTCCTATACCTCACCAACTTTTTTTTCTACAGCCTGTTCTTACAAACACAGTTAAGAAGCTCCTCCTCAAATTGAAAACTGGCACTAACTCTCCTGACTATCTACCTGTACAATATCTTAAGATGGCAGCTGATGCCATTGCTTTTCCTATATCCATTCTTATCAATAGATCTATTGTAGGATCTTATGTCCCAACTCTCTGGAAAAAATCCTTCATCATACCATTACATAAAGGAGGCAACTCTATCGAATTATCCAAACATTGGCCCATTGCCATTCGGTCACCTCTCTCTAAGCTTCTTGAAAAATGCATCCCTTCGCAGCAACTCCACTACTTTCTTGACAATCAGCTACTCACTCCTACACAGCATAGTTTTAGACCTGGAAAAAGTACTAATACAGCCTTATTATCTTTCACTGACACAGCAATTAAAGCGCGTGACTCAAGTAAACATGTTTCCTTTTTGTTGCTTGACATATCTAAAGCTTTTCATACTGTTCCACACCATCTGTTAATACTAAAACACACAAACCTTTAATTATCCCCTTCCACCATCAGCTGGTTTTCAAGTTGTCACTCTAATAGGCAGCAAGCAGTCAGATGGCTAGACTCCTTCACTAATTTTCAAGACATTTATACTGGAGTTCCTCAAGGTTCTATTCTTGGCCCCCTCTTATTCAACATATTTACTAATGACCTATATACTGCTTCCCAACAGAGTACACTAATACAGTATGCTGGTGATTCTACAGTCATGTCTTCATCTGATTCCATGCCACATCTTCAACAAATTACCCATGATGCCACAGTCATCTGTTCATCTGATTCCATGCCACATCTCCAACACATTACCCAAACTGCATTCACTTCCATTGAGACCTGGCTTTCTCAAAATCATTTGCTATTGAATCTCACTAAAACTAAACTTATGCTCTTCATCCCCAACACATACTCTCTACATTAAAAATAATTTATTATTCTCTCCCTGAACAGCACCATAACAGAACATGTGTCTCATACAAACCTACTAGGAGTCATCGTTGATGAACATTTTAAGTTTGACCTGCACATACATAATGACATTAAGAAAACTCACCAGAAACTGGGAATGCTCTTTCATTATCATAAAAATTTACTAGGGTCTCTCACTGAACACACTCTAGCAACTACCTTCCTTCTGCCCTCTCTCTTATATGGAACCCCATTTTTCAACAATCTACAAACCTGCCTAAAATCAAACCTCAAATCTTGCTGCAACAAAAATGCTAAGGTCGGCACCAATACAAAATACTCCTCACATCAACGCATAGCCCTCCATAAACTTAACTGGCTTGAACTTCCACTTCACCTTACCTTCATCCAGCTAACCACAGCACATAAAATCATTCTCAGATCCAGGGCCTGTCCAGCCTTAAATATTATCTTCTACTCCTATTATCCAAGCAGATCTCTTAGGTCAGAAAATAAGCAGTGTCTACAGCATAGTCCAATGAAATCAGTCAGACAAAATCTATATTCCTGCTCTATAGCTAAAGTCTGGAACACCTTCCCCTTATTCCTAAGAGCAAACCACATTCACACATCCCTCAAGTATGTATTTAAGGAACACCTACCTAAATCTTGGATATGCTCTTGCGCAACTCCAGGCTAATTTCTAGCCATTTCAACGTGGTTTCACCTTTTTTCTCTTCTACTATAAATTCTGTCTTCCATTATCACCTCACTTGTCCCTCTTATTCTTTCCTCTCTCCTCCTCTACCCTGCTCTTAGCTCTATTTACATTGTACACTTCAATTTTATCTTTCTTGCATTCCACCTCTCTTCATCTATGTTTGTTCTAGTACTTTTCCCTCCTTTCTTTTCTAAACTATAAACTACTTATTTATTTTCCTACTATGACTACCTTAAATTCTTTATGCCATAACTAGCACAGATACTATATGTTATGTATAATATTCTATAATCATCCTAAGTTGATCATCTTTAGTTATTTTTATGTTACTGTTTTACTGTATTTTATTTAGTTTCTGTTAATGAAAGCCCATGTCTATAACTAGTAATTATTTTACTTTGTTCAACTTGAAATGTTTTGTATTTGGAGTGTTTCTCCCCAGGCCCCCATTGAAAATGGTTTCTCTGAGGCCCAGTTGGACTTTCTCTGTAAACAAACGTCAGTAAATAAATAAATAAATAAATAAGTAGTACTCTGAAACTAATGTGTAACTAATATGTAATAGAGTGTGTGCTTGTTAAATTGTACTTTGGAGCTTTTCTCCCCAGGCCTCCGTTGAAAAAGAGGTACTAGTCCAGTCAGACCCCTCCACCCCGATAAACAAATGGAAAATAAAATATATAAATAAAAATAAGTAATTTCAAGATTGTCTTTTACAATAAGAACAATGAGATAATTTTGGTTAAAAAAGCAACAATCATGACAACATCTTCATTTAACACATGCACATTCTGACAGCATATATATCACTGTAGCAATACAATATTTTGGAAGTAAAGGGGCAACAAGCAGAGAAAACCTTCTGAAGTATATATGGCTTTCTATCTGTATAACCTGCCTTAATCAAAGCAAACTGAATATAGGGACTGGGAGAGGGCAATAGCCCAAAATGAAGGAAAATCTGCATGCTGCATATAGAACTGCTCATTTGCTGCTTTGTCCAATGTTACACAGATCCTGAATTTATGATTCAGGAGGAGAGTTTCCTGTAGAATGGCTGAAATAATTTTTTGCATTTTCTGTGCTGCAGTGACTTGCACAAATCCATTAAAGGGTATAGAATTAGTTTACATAGTAACATAGTTTGACATTTTTGAATCATTCAGTTACATTGCTGAGAGTGTTCTGCCATAATAATGGCTGTCACTATCTTATTCTATTTTTGTGCAGAAAGCCAAACAGATCAAAGAATCCAATCCATACTAACATAAAAAAATTGGACCACAAAGAATCCCTTATAAATAGGCAAAGACACTGATACAATCAGTATGCTGGCAGGAAATGCCTTATTTGACAAAAATTCAGTACATTATTGTTCATTTTGCACTGTCAAAAGCATACATAAGTTTCAAAGTATTTGGTTTTGTATTAAGGCATTGCTAACAGGAATGCCTGTTGGAGAACAATATAGTATAAGCTGCAGATCTACTATTTAATGAAAGATATATTGTTGAATATAATCTCAGTGATCTTGATTCTGTGCTCTGGCTAGCCCACAATGTGATTTGGATTTTATGCTGTACTGTGAGATCACAGTACATGTGTGCTGTTTCATCCGTTCAGGATATTTCTCTTTTCTGCATAATTATGCACTCAAGGAGATAGTATATTTAAGTAAAAGGGTGCGGGTGCAAGTAAAAGGGCCTGGGTGCAAAGTCCCCCAAATAGTGGGGATGTAAGGGCACCTACCCCAACCTTGCAAACCTGATGATTTAGTTGTTTTACTTGCAGTTTTTTTTTTTTGGGGGGGGGTTACTGTTTATGGGTTTGCAACTTTGAGAGTACACATTGCATTTGATATGCATCAGCTTCTCACAGTGTATCCCAGTATGTACAGCTATTACTGATATTTCAGTTTGAAAATGAGCAAATACATGCTGACCATGGCCATCAACAACAAGCATGCAATGTTTCGGGACACATTCAGAGTATGCTAAATCCATTCTTTGTAAAAGGGGCTAGTTACAATGGTTGTGTGAGTCTAACCAGATATAGTAATGATTGATTTGTTTCAAGTAGTCCTCATAGTTATGGTTCACTACAAGTACTCAATTGCTACACTCACAACACACTTGATCTCTGCCACTTGCTTGAAATGACAAGTGTTCAAACTCTCACTGCCTCAGTTTTACATAACTATTTAGTACTCCCTGCCCCTAACCCATTTAAACCTTATAGCCCTACTAGACCCCTAACACTAACCCTAAGTTTCCCAGCCAGTTCCTAAACCAATTCCTTGTTCCCTAACACTAAAACTCCATACCCTACACCTAAAATACCTGATTGCACCCTAAACCTAGAACTCCATCCCCCCATCCATTATACTAAATTCCCAGATCACTCCCTATGCCTAAACTCCCTCACTGCTTCTTAAACCTAACATGTCCTCCATGATTCCTAACCGTAAATCTCCTCACCTATTCCCTAACTCTAAAACTCTTCGTTCACTCCCTAATCTTAACCCCCTCCAATTCCTAACCCTAAAATCCTCCTGCTAATCTCTCCCTATGACTGCCACCCTTACTATCCTTGAACCTGAACGGTGTGTTTGATAAAGTGCAGCAGCTGCTTGCCTGGACTCATATCTGAGTTCATGTGTAAGCGGCAGCCTGTACAAGCTACAAGAGTAGTGCCCCTGGCTTGGAGACTGTGGTCTTTGAGTACTTGGGGCTCGAGTGTTTGGAGAAGAACCTCATGATTACTATTTGGTAATTGCAGAACATCCATTTGCCGTCTACAGGTTTGACAATTGAACTTGTTTAAGACATTTCTATTCCCAGTAGATATAAAACTCTAATTTTCTAACTCAAATAGCTGGACAGAAAAGTGCTGCAGAGGCAGAGATAAGAAGAACCAAATAAAGAAAATGCAGGCATATTTATAATTATCCCCCAACAAAATGAACCAGCACCCAGGAGACCGGCTGTTAAAATATTTATTGTGGCAAATTCTTCATAGAATTAACAGCAACAGCAAACCGGTTTCGGCTAAACTACCATAGCCCTCTTCAGTGCAGACAGACAAATACATGGTGCATTCTAATATCCATTTTTATAAGAATTGCTTAAAGTGACAAGCACATAAGACCACTTGCATGAACAATTAATATGTAAACTGGTCCATAACCCATTTATGAGACATAATAATGTACAAAGACTATTATTTTTGAAATAAACAAATAAAATAACATTATTTCAGAAAAAATATCTCAATACACCCTTGTTCAGACAAATTGTCAATAATCATTGGGGGATTCTAAGAGCTCTTGAACATCTTGGTGAAATATTACCTGGTACGTGTTCTTTTTCATACAGAAGGGGAAGAACATTAAATAGTCATTTTACACACTATAAGAGGTATAATCCTCCTAGACCAATACAAACCACTATATTGGGTGATCAATTGAGAGGATGTTATCCCTGTGGACATTGTAATGCATGCCAATACATTTATAAAAATATGGAATTTACCAGCAAGAATACTCCCAAAATATATGACATTAATATTTTTGGCAATTGCAATATGGATTGGGTAATATACCTGGCTACTTGCTCCTGTTCGGCATTTTATGTGGGACAGACATCTAGACCAATTAAATATCGTATTAGTGAACACTTAAGTACTATCAGAAATAACAAACTGTCCAATGCATTATGTAAACATACTAAGATACATAATACGGCCAAATTCAGATTTACTATTATTGATAAAATAGACTTGCACAGAGCGAATAAAGTAGGTTGGCATGAAAAACTGAATAATATGGAATTTTCCTGGATAACTAGGTTGGGGGCTTTATTCAAACCAGGGCTCAATGAAATGTCTTGATTCTTGCCGATCTGTTATTAGTTGTTCATACCCATATATTGAGATATTTTTTCTGAAATAATGTTATTTTATTTGTTTATTTCAAAAATAATAGTCTTTGTACATTATTATGTTTCATAAATGGGTTATGGACCAGTTTACATATCAATTGTTCATGCAAGTGGTCTTATGTGCTTGTCACTTTAAGCAATTCTTATATAAATGGATATTAGAATGCACCGTGTGTTTGTCTGTCTGCACTGAAGAAGGCTATGGTAGTTTAGCCGAAACCGGTTTGCTGTTGCTGTTAATTCTATGAAGAATTTGCCACAATAAATATTTTAACAGTCGGTCTCCTGGGTGCTGGTTCATTTTGTTGGGAGTTTATACGGTTTGCAACCTTGCACCAGTCCTACGTGTGTGTTTTGGGTCTTTTTATATTTATAATTATGTCCAACTGTTTGGGGGGGAAACATTAGCAGTACAAAAGTGGAAGAAGTTACTGACACACATTGCAATGATTTTCTTCCTGACATGTTTAGGAAACAACTACAACTAGATAACATGCATGTGTTTTTAATTAAGCCATCTTGAACATATGAATAAGGTGATTGCCTCTCACTACCTGCTTCACTCCATAAAAGTGAACTTATTGCAGAAATTACTTAACTTGACAGCACAAATTTGTTTCTGTTTATTTTTATCTTTTATTTGAGATGCTACAAATGACATTTACAGGTAAAATATAATTTGTACAACCCCATTCCTGTACACAAGAAGGCAGAAACTAGACACACTTAAGAGTTCAGATAAAGCAGAACGTCTGATATTTTTTTCTGAAATAGTTTGTCAGTATCCTGAAAAACTTTGTTGGATCTGTATTACCTTGGCCACTTTATTCAGAGATGATTGTTTTATCTCAAATATGCATAACTTAATATACTTTTCAAGATGCCTCATAGTGAAGTTTCATGGTAGAATAATACTTTTGTTTGTCTTTTTTGAACAGATAATTGCATTAGAAAAAGCAGTTGATGTTTTATGACCCACAGTGTGGGAACCTACAATATGATTAAGAATACAGTTGCATCAGCAATGGAACTGACTTCTTCCCCTACACTGCTCCCGATAACTTCCATCAGATAGCACTTGTTACAGAATTTATCTATTACTCCTTCTCATAATAAATCCAGGACAGGCAGTCAAAACTGTGCAAAGACAAACATTCCAGTACTGACCTTGGCTGCTTGACTGGCATGCTTGACTAGACGACTTACTTACCACATTATTATAAAATGCATCGGTTGTGGGCATAAAGAAAAAGCTCCCCTTCCCACAGTTACAGTTCATTTGTCAACTTGCTGTTTGTACAAGAAGCAGTAAGACCCCATGAAAGATCAAGCATAACCTAAGACTGCAACACATACCAAAAATGGTCCTGAAATACTGTCTGACAGTATTGCTATCACAGTTAGAATTAGTCTCACGTAAAGTTCAGTAATCCTGCTGGCTCAGTCAGTTTTACTGTGTAAGTATTCTGAAAGTAAATGGGGCCCTCATAGATTTGCTTAAAGTGACTCTGCTTAATGATTTATTTGTTAGAGGCCAGGAAAGTCTTTAATATTAAAGTATTCTACTGGTTTAGTGTGCTTCATTCTAAAATATGCAGAATGAAAATGAGGACAAATGTCAAGCAAGAAAATCTGATAAAGAAAAATACCATAATTTTTGTCAGCTATTTTGAATTAGATACATCTTTAATCTGTATGATATAATTAATCGAGCAATTTAACCATTCATTGATTAAGAACTTAACATATGGCTAGAGCAAACACAATAGGAACACGTGGAATTATTAAACCGTTCATTTGATAGGCAAAGCTAACAAGAAATAATTAAATTAAGTGAGCAGCTGTGACAGTGTTGAGTGGACTATTATAAAGTATATAAAATCAATATATCATTTTATGATTTTGTTTTACTGTTGGATTAAATGTATCTTTTTTTCATAGCTGTAAAGATCAGTTTGAATATGACCAAGACTGTAACAGGTAAATAATAATGCCAGACTGGGTGAGCATTATATGGAAATAATGAACATCACAAAGCTATTGTAAAGCCTAATGCCAAAGGGGTCTCTGGTCTCTTTCCTTGGTAGTCTGTTATTTTTTTTGAAAAGCAGTCTTTTTACTAGTTCATATATCCCAGCCCAAACAAGTGCATTGCTTGAAATGTGTTTGCACTTTAGGTTAGTTCTTGGTTTATATCTAGTTTAATGCCCCTGCACTGGCCCAGTAATCAAGGATTCTCAATCCTCACCAGTAGCAGAAGTGAGGGACTTGCATATTGGGAGGATGACAAGTACACACACAGTAAAGTACAATCTCCCTTAAGAGTGCACAGAGATCACAGTCAGTCTGGGGCTGGTTTCTCTCTCTTTATTCAGATCCCAAATAGGACTCCCCACTGGCACATCTATAGGGTTAAGATCTCAGCTGAGTGGCCAAGCCAAAACCTCCAGCACCCTCTCTGTCCAACCATTGCCTAAGTAGCTGACACACACACACACACACACACACACACACACACACACACACACACACACACACACACACACACACACACACACACACACGCACACACACGCGCACACACGCACACACACACACACACACACACAATTTGAGATTTGATTTATATACAAACACACAGACACTACTGGGGAAGTCTGACGCAGGTTCTCTAGCTATGCCCCCTTTTGCCCAGACTATAAGGTAGTAAACACTGCCACCAACCAGCTATTTATCAGCTACTATAAGGCCCTTCACAAAGGGTGACCAATTTTACTGTGCAGTGCTACTATTATCCTGAATTATCCCTAGTTCCCATACAACAACTCAAAGATGAAAAACCTCTGGATTCCTGGGGAACCTGTCTGCAAGCAAACAACAGATGGGGCAAATATTTGTCCCAGTCTCTTAAACCGGTCTCCAAATGCCTGTAGGTCTTGAGTGTAGAGCTTAACTTCTCAACACGATCATTAGTCTGGGGATGGTAGGGGGTTGTCTTTAGGTGCTTCACCCCACAGTACCTCCACAGACAAGTCAGCAGGTCTGACATGAAATTTGCACCTTTGTCAGTCAGTATTTCTTTTGGGAACCTACCCTGCTGAAAATCTCTAACAAAGCATTTGCCACCTTGTCTACCTCAATGAAGGACAGAGCCAATGCCTTAGAGTATCTGGTAGTACAATCTACTACCAGTAGGATATAGTTCTTCCCTGTGGAACTTGGGGTACTCAGTGGCCCCACAATATCCATTGCTACCCTCTGAAATTGCTCCTCAATCACAGGCAAAGGCATCAAAGGAGCTTTCACCTTGTCTCCTGCCTTGCCTACCTTTTGGCACTGCTCACAGGTCCTCTAGTGCCCTGTTATATCTCTGGAAATCCCAGGCCAATAAATGTTCTGCATAATATAGCTCTTGATACGTTTTATGCCCATATGATCTACTAAGGGAATATCATGGGCTATGGTTAGAAGTGCCAGATGGTAGGCTGTGGTCACTACCAACTGCTGTATTTTCTCACCCACTATCCCTCCCTCAGGTGTGCACTCTCTCTACAGTAACCCTTTGTCCTAGTATGCAGATTCCCCATTCCCTTGAGAATCAGGTGCCTCACTAGTTACCTCCCTCAGGCCTGGTAATGTAGGGTCTGAGAGCTGACCCTGTCTCAACTATCTCTTTGTAACCCCTCCCAGCTCCCCTTCCACAGGAAGTCTGGTATCCTCTGACAGCGATGGCTCACTGTCAGCCTGGGTACTACTACTCACCTCTGCCCTTCCAGTCACTCTGTCCACAGACACTCTGTACAAGCAGCTGTGGCTCACCTTCAGTCTCACTGCTACTGGGTAGCTCCCTCCCTGAAGTAACCACCTCACCAGTCCTGGCTGCAAGTGTGCGGTCTGTCTTGGTCTCCTGAAGGCTACCAGACCCACATGCTTGTCTCCAAGCCTGACTGCATGCAACTACATGAACACATGGTACTGTAGTATCAAAGTCATTCCCTATCAGGACATCTGCGGGGTGGCAGTTTGGTACCTTTGTTATCTCAAGACAACCTACTGTTGTCATTTTGTCATTTCCACTTATTGGCTCTTTAACTTTTTGTTCCCCACCTTGCCTCCAGGTGCATCAATACACTACATGCCCACACTGGTTGCATTTAAAACATTTATCCCTAGGTCCTGGATTTGTACCTGGACTACTGGCTTCCCCTGCTAATGGCAGATTCTGTTGGAGCAGTCTGGGAGGCCCACCATAGGTTCCCTTAGACCCATGAGCAGCACTGGGTGTTCCTTTCCTGGGCAGGGATGCCCTGCTTGCTAGGTATAGGTCTCCCTTCTTCCCCAACTCATCTAAGGCATTATCTATCATCTAACCAGATTCTCATGTCCTCAGGCAAAATGCTAAGGGCTTGCTCCCTCACCAAAAGGTCTTCCAACCCTTCAAAAGTGGTGACCTGACATCCACTCATCCACCTATGAAAATAAGTGCTTAGTTCAGCAACATATTCAAACACACTTTTTTCTCCCTTGAGTCTATGCTCGCGAAACATTTTCCTATAAGCTTCAGATGTTAACTTAAAAATTTTAGCAAACAATTCTTTACAACATTGTAATTTAAGCAGTCATTAGCAGACAGTTTGGAAAGAACAGTTACAGCTTTACCATGGAGTAAGGGGGTCAGTAACCATACCCACAGCCCTTGGTCAGTATCATACATACCCTCCCAAACATATCAATAAAACTATCAAAACTATTCCCCTCTGTAAATTGTGGAAGAAATTTACTGACCTTTGTTACTTCTGGGGTTCAGTTATTCCCTTCCCCATTACCTCCATGACTCTGGCGAAAAGACAGCATCTCCTTTTCATGTTGCCTCTGACTCTCCTTCACCTCAGCTTCCAGGCATAGCAGTTTCTCATGTTCTTCAGTCTCTAGACGCCTCAGTCTCTCTGCTGCCTCTATTTCCCAATGCTCAGCCTCTTGCTCAAGTCTCTTTAACTCCAGACAGATTTTTAAGTCCTCTGTGGAAAGGTTGAGCTTTCCATTTTCTGAGAGTTGTACATCTCCACAGCCAGTGTGATCATTCTCCTGGTTGCTATTCTCTAATGCAGCTGTGACTAAAGCTGCAATCATGTCTGCCTTAGTCAGGTTGCATGCACCAGTCCTTTAGCCAGGCACATCTCAGCCAACTAGCTCCTTGCCAGCTTGAATACCTCTCTGCTGACATGCTTGCCTGCTCTCCCTGACTAACTAAACTAAAAAAACAAATAAAACAATTGTGATATGGACTCTGAATGTTCACTGCATGGCTGATTAAGAGTACAAGCACCTTCAGTGATCACTATGCACATGCTACAGGAATTCAGTATTCACACCACTACAAGCCAATTAGTATGTGATGTGGCTAACTCACCACTATCAACCAATTAATATGTGATGTGGCAATCCCACAACTGCCAAACAATTAATATGTGACTCCCCTGCACTGGACCAGTAATCAAGCCTCAAACCTCACCAGTAGCACCAGTGATGGACATGCACATTGGGAAGATGACAAGTTCACACACAGTACAGTACAATTTACCATAAGAGCACACAGAGATCACATCAGTCTGTGGCTGTTTTTTTTTCTCTTTATCCAGATCCCCAATAAGACTCCCCACTGGCACAGTTATAGGTTTAAGATCTCAGCCGAATGGTCAAGCCAAAACCTCCAGCACCCACTCACACACACACACACACACACACACACACACACACACACACACACACACACACACACACACACACACACACACACACACACACACTTTGAGATGTGACACACACACACACACACACACACACACTTTGCAATGTGATTTGTATACAAACACACAGACATTCCTGGGGAAGACTGGCACAGGTTATCTAGTTATGCCCCCTTTTTCCCAGACTATAAGGTAGTAAATACTGCCACCAGCTAGCTCTTTATCAGCTACTATAAGGCCCTTCCCAAAGGGTGACCAATTCTACTGTGCAATGTTATCCAATTGGTTAGTGTGACCAAGACTAAGTCTATTCAAGAGTGGCCTGTACAGTGTTACCAAATACATATGCAAGTATGCTAAGAGCTTAAATATCTCTAAACAAACCAGCCACAATAAAAAGGTTTAAATATATTTAATAATAAATAATAAAAGCACAATGCAATATTCAATAAATCAGCACAGTGACAACAGAGTTCAGAATCACAGGAAATACTTTAAAATGACATTGCAGGATAGTCTCAAATAAATACAGAAAACATCTAAACTAATCTTACTGTATTCCTATCTGTCTCTAAGAGATATACTATGATCTAAGTCTTACTTACAAAACCAGGCAAATGCAAGTGCTGAATGGTTTTTTATAGGTTCAAAGACAAGATACAACATGCACAGACTCACTCTCTTAAATTACTATCAAACATTTCTGCTGGGTTATCTCAGATTACATCATTCTTTGTCACCTCTGTGTCAAAAATACTTATTTTTCATAGGTTGCCTGGGACTGGAAGTCATAAAACCAGTTAAATACTTTTACCCTTAAAACCTGTAATTATTTCTGTTCCAGACAATAGAAAGAATTTCTAGCTGCAGACATTCTGTCTCTTTGCCATATTAACTAACTTTATAGCACACCATAAATGTCTTTATTTTCTCAGAGTTTGCAAGTTAACTCTTTATGTTCCAACTCCTACCATGAAAACATACATTTGCATAGGCATATAGTCCATATGCATTTTTGCTCTTCTCCAAAAGGGTGTAGTGTGGTTACATTTTTGAAGCTCAGCACATAACATACAGTTTACTTACATTTGTAAGACAAGCCTATGGATCGTATTAATATTTACAAATGACATAGGATTATTTTCAAAATTCTAGCTAGCTGGGCTGGCAGCCTTCACATCTTGTACTCCGAAATAAGTAAAAAGTTTTAAACACAATATGTGTGTTTAAGGTAATGTTAAGCAATAGTATTACAAATATTGGCACAAAGTCTGAAATTGCTTATTTTTTTAATTGTTTATTACAATAAAACATAAGGGTCTAAGGAAACCTGCAACACTTCTACATATTTAACTACAGGTTTAGAGGTTCATATGAGATTACTAGGCTAATGGCTCAAGATCCCTTACAAGGCTAGCCAGTTTTTTCCCAGATTTTACCCAGTTTTATAGTCTTAAATGAAAGATAACAAAGGTCGACAAGTGGGTTTTGACAATTTTTACCATCCGCCTCTGTTTATAAGGAACATGGGTGCTACCCCAGGACTGAATTTACAATTTCCCATCCATTGATTCAGATTGCACTTGAGGAAGGTCAGGGAAGGTCTCTGCTTCACATGAAGACATTTCCCTGTGGTACCTTTAGTTGGGGACACATGGCTGAATTGACATACAGCTGCAGAGAAATATGGCTGTTGCAAATTCCCTGTGGGTAAAGAGAAGCACACACTGCCATGCCCACTGCTTTAATAACCAAGTGCCTGGGGACAGAAGAAGTAATGGGTATTGTGCAAAGTTTACAGTGCATGCTTATATAACTGCAACATGTAAAAGTGTGTTGCAGTATGGAGGAAATCTTGCATGCCACTCTGGACATATTTATGCTTCAGTGTCCATTTTAGGTAATGCTCCTTAGACACTGTGGAGGGAGTAGTAGTTAACACACCCCAATTATAAAGGCACTTCCAATTGTGCACAACATTATTAATACCCACTGGCCTGCCTGCTGCTGATGCCTGCCATACTGCTTGCTGTGTGATGTTGCCTTGGCGGCCATGGACATTATTTTTCTCTTGTACATTTGAGTATTGAAGTTGTGGACATAGCGCTGTGTTCTTCTCTTTGTCCTCAGGGAATATGCAACAGCCATATTTCTCTGCAGCAAAATGTCCCTTCAGACATGTGTCCCCAGCTAACATGGAGTTATTAATTTAGTTCTCAATATCAATAAACGCACAGGAAAGTGGCTGCCCATATTGCACTGTGTTATACTATAAGGCAGGGCTAATGATGTAACATTGTTATTGCACAATTACAAATGTGCCCTACTTTATTTCTTTCTTTCTTTTTCTTTCTTTCTTTCTTTCTTTCTTTCTTTCTTTCGTTCTTTCTTTCTCTGTTCCATCATTAGATAATGGCAATAACATTATGCATATAGTGCCCTGTAAGTATGTTTTTCATTTCTCTTTTTTTAAGAGTCCTCTACTGCTCTGTTTTTCACTATCAGAGAAAGCCACTGCTGTTTATGTCTGCTGCAATGAAGACAGTGCCCCACATATACCAGGGTGTTGCATTATAAGACAGGTCACAGATGCTACATATCTAATATACCAGCTGTAGTATCTGTTATATCACTGAACTGCACATAGTAACCGCTATTATGCACTATTGAAGACAAACTAAACATTTCAAAACAGGCAGAAAGGCTTAGAATATACAAAGATAAGTATAAGGGAAAAACACAAAATAAGCAATTTATTAATGACTCAAAAAGTTTTATAGAGAATTGGGAAATAAGGTAAAAGGAATTGAAAGACCACCAAAAAAAAGAGGAAGTAGATACGTTTTGGAGAAGCATCTATAAAGATCTTGTGGAATATAACAAAGATGCTAAATGGATAGAAGAAGTAAAAGAAAGAATAAGACGTTTAAAGGTACAGAATGTGAAATGGGATGAAATAACAGCCAGAGAGATTGAAACAAAGTTGAGAAAAGCCTCTAACTGGAAAACCCCAGGCCCAGATGCAGTACCTAACTTTTGACTTTAAGTACTAACTTCTTTGCATGAGGATTTAGCCATGAGTAAGAACTATTTATATGAGCACCCAAACACACACTACACTGGTTAACTACAGGAAAAACAATGCTCTTATTGAAGAGTGAACCTGCAAGCTACCCTAAAAATTATAGGCCAATAACTTGTCTTCAATGACGTATAAACTATACACGGGAATTGATGCCGACAAAGTTTATAGTTATTTAGAAGAAAACTCAATTATGGCAGTAGAACAAAAGGGCAATAAAAAAAAGTCATATAGAACAAATGATCATTTGTTGTTAAACAAAGTTATAGTGGAGAACTGTAAGAAGGGGAAGAATCTAAGTATGGCATGGATTGACTACAAAAAACATTTGATATTATCTCACATTCATGGATAAAAGAGTGCTTAAAAATGTATAATATACACCCTACACTGATTGACTACATTACAGTAACCATGAAACAGTGGCAGCCCACTTTGAAATTAAGCCATGATAAAGGACAGATTATTATCCCAGGGATGAAAATTCAAAGGGGGATATTCCAGGTGACTCTTTGTCACCATTGCTATTCTGCCTTGCCATTAATCCATTAAGCTGTTTACTTAACAGCTTAGGCCATGGCTACAATTTGGCTTCTAGAAAACAACAAAGTCTAATGACTTCTCATCTTCTCTTTGTTGATGATTTAAAACAGTATAGCTCATCAGGAGAGGAACTGAAAGCACAGCTGCTGGTTGTCAAAATTTTTCGGATGATATTGGAAAGTCATTTGGTCTTGATAAATGTGCAAAAGCAACCTTTAAAAAAGGAAAACTGCAGCACCAGGAAAACATCAGTTTGGGACAAGAATGTGATAAAAAAGAAATTGAGCAAGAAAGAGTATATAAATACTTGGGAATTGATGAACGGTCAGCAAAAAAAACATGAACAAATGCAAATAAAGCTTAGTAAGGAGTACTTTAGAAAACTTAAATTAATCCTGAAAACAGCATTGACATCTAGGAACAAGATCCAAGCCATAAATCAATTTGCTCTTCCTGTCCTAACTTATAGTTTTGGAGTGATTGACTGGCCCCAAAAAGTGTTGGATAGCTTGGATATTAAAACAAGAAGGATGCTTCATGCTCACCAAATGATTTATAAAAATCAGTGTATACTAAGATTATATATTCCCCAGTTCGAAGGAGGGATGGGCCTCCTTGAAATTGATTACATGTATAGATCTGCAATTGTGGGACTCCTCACATATCTGCTGACCTCACAGGATACAAATGTAATGAAAGTTTTGAAACATGAGGAGAATAAATCTAAGATGACATCCCTGCTTAATTTAGCAGAAGCATATCGACATCAAGCAGGAATGGAAATTAAATCAGAAGTAAATAAAAACTAGGTAGCAACTGAATGTGCTAAAAACAAAAGAAAAATATAAGGTTAAAGACCAGATGAGAAGGCAAGAAATGTGGAAAAAAACATATATATAGTTGCTAGTATCGAAAACTTCTGGAAGAGCCTCATGTTGATCAAGAATGAACACAGGAATGGTTAAAGAGAGGTGAATTCACATCAAGAAATGAAAGGTTAATATTGGCAGCCCAAGACAGTGGGCTACGTACACACTGGTTTACGAAGTCCATTGAACATGTGGGAGAAACAGACATATGTAGGTTTTGTAAAACCGCATTGGACGCAGTCACACACCTTGTTGCTGGTTGCAATGCACTAATGGCAAAGGGACTGTATACTGAAAGGCATAATAATGTGGCAAGACTGTTACACTGAAGATTGTGCAAACATTATGGTATCGAAGTGGCTGAAAATCTCTGGAAACATGAGCCACAAAGAATCATAGAAAATCATGAAGTTTATATCACATGGGATCACCCAATACCAACAGTTCAAAAGATAGATGCTAGAAAACCAGATATAGTGGTCCAAGAAAAGAAGACAAAAGTAGCAGTGATCATTGAAATTGCCACACCTAGTGACTACAGTGTCTTGTGTACAGAGAGACACAAAGTCATAAAATACCTGGATCTGGAGGCAGAAATGAGAGCCATGTAGAAGAAAGATACCCAGACAGTTCCAATAGTATTAGGAGCAACTGGTCTTATAAAAAATAATTTACAATCTTATTTAGATATGTTACCAATTCACATAAAACCGTAGGAATTGCAGAAGGAGTCATTACTGGGCACATTGTGGGTGCTGCGAAGAGCACTTTTTGCTAACGTCAAAGAGTGAAACTATACTAATTTCATTAACTTTAATCGTACTTTGACTTGGGAATGTGGTCCATTCCCATCATGGTATTTGAAACCCAAAAGATTTGGAGAAATTAAAAACAGCACCAGTACTTATTTGTTATGACCACCCCTCCTGGCATGATTGCAGGGCAATTTTCTATGCTTTCTCCTGCTAACCTGGTGCATTTGGGCATTCTGAGACACTGTAACAACTGTCTTATGCACACAGACAACCCTCTCCTCTTACCTCCCAACAATCATATACATGAGAGATGCACTTATATCACCAAATTGGAAGCTGTGCACTCTCCAACCAAGACTGGACTAGCTGGTCAAGAGGAGAAGGTCAACAGTTGCAACACACTATCACAACTCACACATAGAAACACAAACCATACACCCATTTTTGTGGAGGCTCTCAATAGAAATTTACCCAAGTAACACAGACCCCCAAGACAGAAATGCACCACAACACAACACCAACCACAGAACACATAGCTCACCACCACAGTGTACCCCTCAACCTAAGCCCTTAAGGCACAACACTTTGCCCAATGTACTAATCATAGGAGATGCAATTGTGAGGCACACTGATGTTCCACTCACTAAATTGAACAAGGAGAAGGTGGCAGTCACTTGTCTATCAGATGCCAGGATCCACCATGTAGCACATGCACTCAGGTCACTCCACAACAACTACAAATATGATTCAGTCATTGTCCATGTGAGTGTGAATGACCTGAGATGTAACTCCCTGGACTAAAAGAGATATGATGAAACTCTCAGATTATGTGGCCCTGAGCAGTATTCTACCATCACCCAGAATGATACCACCACCCAGAATGATACCACAGTACGAGCAAAAAATGATTGACTTCAGCAATTGGCTAAGTTTCTGGTGTCATTCTAAGGGTATCCAGTGTCTGTTTTTCTGGGACAACATGATTGACAGACCTCAATGTTTTGCCAGAGGGGACAACATGATTGACGGACCTAGATACTTTGCCAGAGATGCCTGCGTCTGTCACCCCTGGGATTCCAGCTACTGGCTAAGGCTCTTGCCACCTCTATAATGCCTTTTTTAGGCATTGTTCAAAGACCAAAATTCCACTGTAACAGCTACAAACAAATGCAGTCTGAGGGTCATGCTGCTCAGTGCTAGAAGTCTAAATCTCAGGATGCACTCACTCGAAGTTCTCCTCAAAATGGAGAATGTTGACATTTGTGCTGTAACAGAGACAGAAAGCACCCCTGCATTTCCAGGCTACAACTCATTCCATACCTTTTTGCCCCAGAATATGTTCAGAAGCTCTAAAGGTGATGGTGTCTCCATATTCATAAAGGATATGCACACCTTTAGACTAGTAGACCAGCATAATGCATCTGAGATACTCCAGGTACAACTAACACTGAGTAAGATGGTGATACAAGTCATAGCCTGCTACAGGACCCCATCCATGTCCCTAGACTCTCGCTCCACATTCCTAAGCACCCTGGAATTTATCAAGGTCCAGCCTAATACTCTCATATTGGGGAAATTCAACTACCCTTCCATCAACTGGGAAAACTATCAAGTACCAAAGTGCCAGTCCAACGCTTCCTGGAATTCATCATTTCCAAGGCCCTGGACCAGCTGATTCTGACCCACACTAGAGGAAGCAACATCCTCAACCTGGTTATCACCAACATGGGAGATCATTGCTCCATACCTATAGTAAATTCCTCCCTGGTTAAATCCAACTACAAACTGATCACCATGAAAATCATCATCCAACCAACACTCCCCGCAAAGGTGACCACCCTGAAAAACCTTTCCAAAGCTGACTTTGGGCTCCTAAAAGAGAGGTGGCTAACTTCTTGGTACCCATGCCAATGGAAAATAGCTGCATGACACCAATGCAGTGTATGAGCTCCTACACAAATGTATAGAACTTGCCATACCAAATAGAGCCAAGACAATCTCCTCCAAAAAAGGAAGCCAATCTGGTGGTCCTCAGCCATCAATAAACTTTGCAACAGAAGGAAGAAACTGTTGCAGAAAAAAGTGAAGTCACAAGACTGGAAAAACTCCCTAATCAGCCTCAACAAAAATTTGAGATCCCTTATCAAATCTTCTAAAGCCAGCTATGAAGGCAGAGTTGCAGCTGACATCAAAAACAAACACAAAGCCTTCTATAGCTATATCAAGAACCTCCAAGGCAGCACCCAGATTTGATCTGAGTTATTGCACAATGGTACCTCCTATACTGAGCCAACAGATTCAGTGCCAACTTTACCCCTCTCTCCCCCCTCAAAGGCCCTATCACAATATCAGAAGAAAGCCTGATACCCAACATTTCTGCAGCACAGGTAAAAGCTGCATTGTTCAAAGCCAAGAATACAGCATCCACAGGACCGGATAATATCCCTGGCTGTGTTCTACATGAGCGACAACAGGAGCTGGCACCACAGCTGTGTGCCCTGTTTAATCACAGCCTTACCTCAGGCTTTGTCCCTAATGAATAGTGCACTGCTGCAGTCATCCCTCTCCATAAAGGAGGATCAACTACAGACCCTGGGAACTATTGCCCCATTAGCTTGACAAGTCTGGTATGTAAAGCTATGGAGCGCATCATTATGGACCTGCTTATCAAAGATATATGCAATCTCGAAAGTCTTGACTCCATGCAGTTTGGCTTTGTCAAGGGGAGAGCCTGCCTGCTGAACCTGGTTGACTTCTTTGAGGCAGTCACCAAGGCTGTGGATGAGGGTAAGGCAGTGCATACCACCTACCTCGACCTGGTCAAGACCTTTGATGCTATTCCCCTCTTGGGTATCATTGATAAACTCACCAAACTAGGAATCAATCTTTAGATCACTAGGTGGGTTGCAAATTGGCTCACAGACAGGTCCCACAGAGTGATAGTTGTGGATTCCAAGTCAGACTGTCAGTCAGTCACAAGTGGAGTCCCACAGGGCTTGGTCCTGGTTCCTCTCCTGTTTGGCATCTACTTCTCAGAAGTCCAGGCCAACACAGCGGAACTCTGGCTGACCAAGTTCATTGATTACTGCAAGCTAGGAGTCATTATAAACTCACCAAGAGATGCAGATATCCTACAAAATGGCCTCACTGAGACCAATGACTGATGTCAGAATCATGGCTTAAGCTTAACGCCAAAAAATGCATTGTCATTCCCTTTAGAAAAAACTCAGTTTCCACTAATTACCACATTGATGGGAGCCCACTGAACACTGAAGGGTCCATAAGAAATCTGGGCACTCAGGTCGACAGCAACCTCACTTTCAACCACCACATTGCCACTGTGGTCAGAAAGTCTTTCTATGTGACACATCTCATAACCAACTGCTGCTCTCCTCCTCCAAACAGGTTCAAATATATGTGAGAGATGCAACCATATAGCCAAACTGGAGGCTGAGCTCTCTCATCTCAAAACTGGTGTAACCAGTCAGGAGGAGAAGGTAACCTCACACAACACAATTCCAGTATCACATAGTCACATCACAACAGCGAACCAAACACATAAAAACACAAAAACATACTCGGAGGTGCTAAATAAAAATCTACCTAAGCAACAGAGATCTTCAAAGCAGACATCCAAGCAAAAGCTACCCCAAAACAAAACACGTACAACACATAGCACACAAAGTCAGTGTGCCAAGCAGTCACAGCCCTTAAGGCTGAATAACACACCTGATACCCTTGTAATAGGTGACTCTATTGTCAGACACACTGATGTCCCGCTTACCAGGCTGAATAAAGAGAAGGTCACAGTGAGCTGCCTGTCGGGTGCTAGGATCCGCCACATAACGCAAGCACTCAGGTCACTCCAAAGCAAATACAAATATGACTCAGTCATTGTACATGCTGGCGTGAATGAACTGAGACGTACCTCCCTCGACTACATGAAAAGAGACATAGATGATCTCTCTGATCATGTGGCCCAGGCCGGTATGACCCTGACCTTGAGCAGCATCTTACCCTCACCTAGAATGATGCCACAGTATAAAGACAAAATGATTGATTTTAACAATTGGCTAAAATTTTGTTGTCATTCAAAGGGGATCCAGTGTCTGTCAGCCTGGGATGACATGCTCGACAAGCCACGTTGCTTCACTAGGGACGGCTTGCACCTGTCACCCGTGGGCTTTCGGATATTGGCAAAGGCTCTTGCCACCCCATAGTGCCTTTTTTAGGCAAGGCTCAAAAGTCAAACCCACCTCCATAGACAGCACAAGGAACAAGAAACTAAGGGTAATGCTGCTAAATTCCAGAAGTCTTAACCTCAAGATGCATGCACTCGATGCTCTCCTCAGTATGGAGAACATCGATATCTGTGCAGTGACAGAAACCTGGTTCAACGCTCCAGAGAGCACCCCAGCACTGCCAGATTATACCTCATATCATGCTTTTCGGCCCCAAAACCTGGACCGAACCACAAAAGGAGGGGGAGTTTCTATATTTATCAAGGATATCCATACCTCCAGTGCCCGAAGTATCGGAGACCATCCATGTGCAACTGACAGTGGGCAAGACTGCTTTTCAGTTTATAGCATCCTACAGACCACCCTCTCAAAGTCAGGAATCCCACTCGGCTTTCCTGAAAACATTGGAGAACACTAAGATCTCTACGAACACCATTATATTGGGCGACTTCACCTACCCAAACATAGACTGGGAGCATTACTCCAGCCCCAGCACCTTAGCCCAAACGTTCCTGGAATTTATAAACTCAAATGCTATGGAACAACTAGTCACCACTCCTACAAGAGGGGAAAACATACTAGACCTGATCATTACCAACATGGGGACTCTATGCTCCATACCAGAAGTATATCCCTCATTGGTAAGATCAGACCATAAATTAATTTCACTGGATATCCACATCCCGACCCCACCCCCAGCCCAGAAAACCACAGTGAAAAACTTCTCAAAAGTGAACTTCACACGTCTCAAAACTGAAGTGGAATCCTTCAAGGCCCCAGGGCCAGTGGAAACTATGGCCCAAACTGCAGAATCCTATATAAACGCATTCTACGGACATCTCCAGGAATGCATGGATCATGCTATCCCAAACAAAATCAAGACCCAATCATCCAAAGGCAGGCGTCCCATCTGGTGGACCCCAGCCATAAATAAACTGTACAACAGAAGGAGGAAGCTACTATATGATAGAGCAAAATCCCTAAAAGGGAAGGCATCTCTGATCAGTACTAGCAAAACATTACGATCCCTCATAAAATCCTCCAAGGCCAGCTTCGAGTGAAAAATTGCACAGGACACTAAAGACAATCATAAGGCTTTTTTCAGTTATGTTAGGAACCTGGGATGCAACTCCCAAACTTGTTCTGAGTTGATTTTAAATGACAAAAAATACACTGAACCCACAGACATCACCAATATCCTGGCAGACAGGTTCAGTGCAAACTTCTCCATCCCCTCCCCTCCCAAAAGAGCAAGTATCTATCCCGGCAGAGTGCAGCCTCCCAAACATCTCTGATGCTTAGGTGAAGGCCGCCCTCTCCAAAGCAAAAATCACTGCTTCCATGGCACCAGATGGCATCCCGGGTTGCGTCTTACATGAATTCCAAGAAGAACTAATCTCTCAAGTAAAACTGCTGTACAATCTCAGCCTCACTACAGGATATGTGCCCAAAGAATGGCGTACAGCAACAGTGGTCCCACTCCACAAAGGTGGCGCCTCTGCGGACCCTGGAAACTATCGCCCCATAAGCCTGACTAGCCTAGTATGCAGCAAGGATATGGAGAGGATCATCATGGAACTCATAAACAAAGACATTGGGGATCTACAGACACTAGATCCTACCCAATTTGGCTTCATCAAGGGCAGATCCTGCCTTTTGAACCTGGTCAACTTCTTCGAAACAGTCACCAAGGCCATAGATGAAGGGAAGGTAGTCCACACAGCCTATCTGGACCTCACAAAGGCATTTGACACAATACCCCACTCGGGCATCATAGATAAGCTATCCAGCCTAAATATAAACCCCTATGTCACAAGATGGGTCGCAAACTGGCTCAAAGACAGAACCCACAGAGTCAGAGTTGCTGGAGCCATGTCAGACTCAAAACTGGTCACAAGTGGCATCCCACAAGGTTCTGTCCTGGGACCTCTCTTGTTCGTTATTTACTTTTCTGAGGTACAGGCCAACGTGGGAGGACTATGGCTCACCAAGTTCGCAGATGGCTGCAAACTGGGTGCCATAATCGACTCTCCAGCTGACACAAACATCCTTCAAAAAGGTCTCGCAGAGACGGATAACTGGTGCCAGAGCCATGGTCTAAAGCTAAATGCCAAAACGTGTATAGTCATACCCTTCGGCAAAAATAATGTGCCCACAAATTACCACATAGGTGGTAACCCATTAAGTACAGAGAAAGTAATTAGGGATCTGGGGACCCAAGTTGATAACAATCTCTCCTTTGACAACCACATTGCCAAAGTGGTTAGAAAGACCTTCTACATAGCCCACCTCATCATGAAAGGATTCACATCTTGATCAAGAGAGGTAATCGTGCCCTTTTATTCATCCCTCATCAGGCCCATCATAGAATACAATGCCTCCTTTGGGATGTACCTTACCCGACACCTGCAGCAATTAGAAAGACCCCAAAAGTACCTCACCAGGAGGATCAAGGGACTCAAACAGATTCCATATGCTGCTCGGTTAAAAAAACTCCAGCTCTACTCAGTTACATACCGCCTACTTCGAGGCGATCTATGCCTGACATATAAAGCTATGCCCAACCCAGAATTAATGGACATGCTCCACCTCAGTAAATCTAAATCCCTTAGAGCCACGCGCTCGAGGGACTTGAACCTCAGCACAGAAATAAATAAAACATGCTGGAGGGACAGATTCATAACCCAGAGGCTCCCTTCGCTCTGGAATAGAATTATAATTCATGTTAGGCAGAGCACCTCACTGACTCTCTTCAAGAAGAATCTTGATGAGTGGATGGGGGATCATAGGTTTGTCCTGGGGATTACTTCCGTGTCACTATTAGACAGAGGCACAGTAAACTAAACTTTAAAAAGGACACAGTATACTCAAATCAAGGGGTGGCGTAAGCCAAACACAGTCGGGCAAGGCTTATAAATGCCCCAGGGCAGATAGCCTAGTATGAACCTATGAGCCTATAAATATTTCGCATCCAGGAAGAAAGAGGTCATCATCCATCTCTACTCACCGCTCATTAGGCCAGTCATCGCATATAACGCCCCGTATGGCATGTACCGACAAGACACTTTCAGCAGCTGGAGAGGCCACATAAGTACCTCACAAAAAGGATCGTAGGCCTTAAGCACATGTCCTACATGGACAGACTCAAGAAACTTCAGCTGTTCTCAGTTTCTTATCGTATACTTAGAGGTGATCTCTGGTTGACTTACAAAGTCATGTCTGACCCAGCCCTACTTGGAATGCTACACCTAAAGAAATCCCACTCCCTCCAGCACCACATGCTCCAGAGATCACAACCTCATTAGCACAATCAACAGAACATGCTGGAGGGACAGGTTCATCACCCAGAGACTGCCCATACTCTGGAATAAGCTTCCCATTCATGTCAAGCACCTCACTGACCCTCATCAAGAGAAATCAAAACAAGTGGATGGGTAACAGAAGGTTCACACCAGGATGACTCCAGTTGCCCTACTGGATAGAGGCACTGTGAACTAACATTGGGTAGCATGATACCTGGGCAGTTTATTTGGGCTAGGCTTGTAAAGGCTCCAGGGCCATTAGCCTTGTACACCCCTATACATGGGGCAAGTTACATAATATGATTGATACATTATAGAGTGTGCCACATATACAGTAAAATCAGTGAGATAATTGGATAATAATTTAGGTATCATCTGAATGACTGCAAGAAAATATTTTCATGGGATGGATGGTGACTTAGAGGTAAGCTCTCACTGTTAAATTACTGCTTGAAGTACTCATAGGTTCATAAGTTCATAGGTTGGTACTAGGCTATCGGCCCTAGGGCTATAGAAGCCTAGCCATAACACTTCCCTGGCTATTTCTTCCCACATGATTTACTTTCCTGGACCCCTGTCTAGCAGGGCGACTGATGTGATCCCTGTGGTGAATTTCCTTTCTCCCATCCAATCATCAAGGTTCCTTTTGAAGAGGTTCAAAGAGGTGCTCTGCTTGACATGTATGGGCAGTCTATTCCAGAGTCTGGGGAGTCCCTGAGTCAGGAACCTATCCCTCCAGCATGTTTTCTTTATTGTGATGACAAGGTTTAGATCCCTGGAGCGTGTGGATCTGAGGGATTGGAATTTCTTTAAGTGTAGCATGTCCAACAGCTCTGGGTTTGACATGGCCTTGTATGTTAAGCAGAGATTGCCTCGGAGTAGATGATATGTGACAGAGTATAGCTGGAGTTTTTTAAGGCTGTCAGCATAGGGCATTTTCTTTAGGCCTATGATTGATTCTTTTAGGGAGATATTTCTGCAGTCTTTCCAGTTGTTGCAGATGTCTTGAGAGGTACATACCAAATGGGGCATTGTATTCTATAATGGGTCTAATGAGGGATGAGTACAGTGGGACAATGACCTCCTTTTTTTCTGGATGAAAAGCCCTTAGTGATGAGGTGTGCCACATAAAAGGATTTCCTGACTGTTGTGGCAATGTGGTTATTGAAGGTGAGACCACTGTCCACCTGTGTCCCTAAGTCTCTTATCACACTTTCAGTGTTTAGTGTACTGCCATCTATGTGGTACTTCATGGGAACATGCTTTTTCCCAAAGGCGATAACTATACATTTCTTGGCATTGAGCTTGAGCCCATGGCTCTGGCACCTAGCATCTGTTTCTGTAAAGCCCTTTTGTAGAGAATCAACATCATTTGGGGATTCAATAATGGCTCCCAGTTTGCAGTTATCTGAGAAATTTGTTAGCCAGAGTCCCTTAGTGTTGGCCTGTACTTCAGAGAAGTAGATGTCAAGCAAGAGAGGTCCCAAGACTGAACCCTGAGGTACTCCACTTGTCACTTGTCTAGAGCTGGATTTGGAGTCAGCTACTTTTACATTGTGGGTTCTGTCAGTAAGCCAGTTGGCAACCCATTGAGTGATGTAGGGATTAATGCCCAGCTTAGTAAGTTTATCTATGATTCCAGAGTGGGGATGGTGTCAAAGGCCTTTGCAAGGTCCAGATAGGCTGTGTGGACTGCCTTACTCTCATACACGGCTCTGGAGACTGATTCGGAGAAGTCAATCAGGTTCAGGAGACAAGATCGGCCCTTCACGAACCCAAACTGGGTAGTGTCTAGTGTTTTAAGGTTGCCAATGTCTTTGTTTATAAGTTCCATGATAATACGTTCCATGGTCTTGCAGATCAGGCTCGTCAGACTGATGGGGCGGTAGTTCCCAGGATCCAAGGTGGATCCCCCCTTGTGGAGAGGAATAACTGTAGCTGTGCACCACTCAGTGGCAATGAAGCCTGAGGTGAGGGTATGATTAAATATGACACTTAGGTAAGGTGCCAGTTCATTTTGTAGTTCATGTAGTACACAGCCCGAGATGTCATCTGGTCCCATGGATGCTGTATTCTTAGCTTTGGAGAGTGCGTTTTTTACCTGTGTGGCCATTATTACCAGAATTTGGCAATCTTCCGGTATTGAGATGGGACATTTAGGGGGTGAGAAGGGGTTGAGGTTGGCACTGAATAGATCTGCCAGGATATTGGCAATATCCTTGGGATCAGTATATTTAATGCCATTCTGTTGTAGCTCAGAGCAGATCTGAGCATTGCCATTTAGATTCTTGACATAGTTATAGAATGCCTACTGGCTGTTTTTTTAATCTTTGGCAATTTTATTTTCGTAACTAGCTTTGGAGGATTTTATGAGGGATCTCAACTTCTTACTGAGGCTGGTAAGGGAGTTTTTTCTCATTTCTTTTGTGTTTCATTTATTCTGTCAATTCAGTGTTTTTGGTCTGCTACCTAATCTGACAAACTATAAATCAGTCACTCAATCAAATCAATCAAGTAAGCAAGCAAACTCTATCTCACAGCTCCAGGGTCTGGGGTCAGTTCTGACCTCCAGTTACTGTCTGTGAGGACTTGCGTTTTCTCTCTTGCATTGTGTCTGTGTAAATTTTATCTGGATGTTTCACTTTCCTTCCTCTAACCCTCACCACCACCACCAAGGCATTGTTTTATATAAACCAATCTCCCTATTCTCTACATATGTGGTCTGAATCAATTTTTGGAGTGTTTTTTTTATAGTATAACAACTAAATAATTCTGTTTTGAAAGCATTGTTAGCTTTTATTGTTCTTGGTGTTTCTTTTTGGACAACTTTTGAGTTACTTTTTTACTATGCACCTATATGAAGTACTGAAAACTGCTGCTTATGTTTTTGTTTCTGCTTACTATGATTTGACCATCACTAAGTTATTTTTGGTAACAGCCGTTTCACTCCTTTATGATAGTCCTAGTCCTCCCATATCCCATTACCAATCCACTGGTAAAATGAGAATCATCGAAGTTACTAGCCATACATTCCTTATCATGACATCTCATACCCTAAGAAACTTCTCTTTGAAACCATTAGGTATGGTGCATTTATATCACGTTATTGAAAGATGAAAATAGCAAACGCTATTTCATCAGCCCCAAAACATCTAAACATGAAAATATCAAACATTCAGAACAGCAATTTTTTCCCATGGAAAAAATCCACTGCTCTGAAACACATCCACACAACATAAGCACATCAAACAAACAGCAACCATACACATACTTTTAAATTCCTATATCTAACGCTACACTAAACTAAACATACACTACTATCTACCTACTTACCTTAACCCAAACCCTAACCCTAAGTTCCGTCACTATTGCACACTCATCTAACCTGCACCCTAACCCTAACTCACTTAAACTGCCCCTAATCCTAAAGTCTGTCACTATTGCACACACACCTAACCCGTACCTTAACCCTAACTCACTTAACCCGCCCCTAACCCTAACGTACAAACAATCGCACACTTACCTGATCCCAACCCATAACTTTCCACCACAGTGCTAAGAATAGCAAAGCCACAGAAACGGCCGACCAAATTCTTTCCCGAGGAAAGAATTCACTGTTCTGCAGCTTCGCTATTCTAAGTGTTCGCTGAATAGTGTTCGATATCAGAGCATTCAAAGTTTTAATACTTCAATGTTTTGATATAGACCCAGTATGGTTATATGCACAATTGTACAAATTCAGCATTTTGAAATGCTATTGATTGGTCACATGTTCTAAACTTTTACACATGCTGTACAGGCCATTACTCACAAAACATCAATAATTGAGGTAGACATTACCCTTAGCAGAAATAATTTCTATGTGAATAAATACTGAAAGCACTTATCTTTCCATATGGTTCAGTTACATACTGAATACCTTGGACTTCCGACCACCCACCTGCTATCAATCATGCTAATGGAACTGGAAACAGTAGAAAGAAAATTGTTAGACAAATAATTATAATGAACAGCATTTTGCCTAACTTGTGGAGCAGTCTGGACAATATTAAGTACAGTCATACTTAAGTTGGCAGTATATGGGTAGTCATCACATGTCATGGAGGGTCTATATTAGAATGTCGAAATTTCATTATTTCAAACGTTCTAACATTGACCCCTATTCAGCGAAAGCTGAAAATAGCGAAACGACAGATAATCAAATTTTTTCCTAGGGAAAGTATTTGGTTGTCCATTTCTGTCGTTTCACTAATTTCAGCGCTGTGGTGGAAAGTTACTGGTTGGGTTCAGGTAAGTGTGCGATTGGGCGTGAGTTAGGTGAGTTAGGGTTAGGGTGCAAGGGAGGTATGTGCGCGATTGTGTGGACGTGAGGGTTAGGGTGGGTTAGGTGGGTTAGGTGAGTTAGGGGTAGGGCATGGGTGAGGTGAGTGTGCAATAGTGACGGACCTTAGGGTTAGGGTTTGGGTTAAGGTAAATGGATAGTTAGTGGTGTTTGTACAGTTTAGTGTAGCTGCAAGATTTTGGGTGTATGTGTGTGGATTGCTGTTTGTTTGGTGTGCTTGTGTTGTGTGTATGTGTTTTGGAACAGCAAATTTTTTCCCTAGGAAAAAATTTGCTGTACCGAATGTTCGATGTCAGCGTTCGGGGGTCGATGTTAGAACATTCAAAATAATGAAATTTCGATGTTGTAATAAAGACCCATTATGGATTCTGAACCTTCACCCATGTAGCACACACTAGGCTTTGGTAAGGCCTTCAGCCTTGACTAGCTGACAACCTGGTCAGCCTTGGCTCAGACATCTGGGATTGACTCACAGGAATGTGCCATTCATCTTGAGGCTCGTGTATAATTGCTTGGGTATTCTTCCATTTGCATCTAACTATAATATTGTCTTCAGTTTGCACAATGTATAACCTTGGTTCTTTGGTTAAGAACAATATTTAAAATCTGTCCCTATGTGTCCCCTTACAATTGTCCTTACTGTAACTGACAAGGAGTATTGATACATGTAAATAAAGTGATTTTATTCATTTCCTTTTTTTCCATTCTAAGGTATGTTTAAGTGTAGCTGAGCGGGTTTGCACGTTAGGACCCTCTGCTTAGCATTGCTTAAATATCTCATGGCAGTTAAATAAAAATGTAAAGTTTAATTTTAATGAAGAGAGAGCGGAGTGGTTAGAGTCCCAGATTTGCATGCAGGAGTTCACAGTTCAAGTACCAAGACAGGCACTTTTTTTTTTACAGGAAAGCATTGTTAAAAGCAATCTCTTTTATGTTAAATTATGTAGTAAGTGATATTTGTCACCCAGGGTAGTGTAGCTGGTCCAAAATAGAAGTGTGAGTGCATATAACATGTGAAATCACCCATGTATACATGAGTGTCCCATACAGTATAGTCACACCCTAAGGTAATGCAATGAAAGCACATAGGGGGATGTCATGCAAAGTAAATCATATACACTTAATAATATGTCAGTAATGATGAATTAATCTACAATCCTGATATTTTTGTAAAATGAAAACTGAGTAATGCTAAGTAGTGCTCAGCTATGCTTAGCCAGTTTAAGCATTGCTTAACTGTAAATACTAAGCAGCAGTTAGCTCAGCTAAGTGGATTTGTGCACTAAGCAGTGTTAAGCATTTACCCCTTTAAGCACTGTTTAACTCAGCTTAGCAGATTTGCACACCACTTAGGTGAGCTTAGCATTTTCAAAATGGTCCAATGACAGCAAAGGGTGAGAATATGGCCTTATTTAAACCATACTGGTGGGAATACAGCCAGAACCTGTTGTAGTTGAACTGTGCAGGTACTATGTCGGGCACTGGTGAAGGAGTGTGCTTTTGGGTGCAGAGCAGGGGCATTCATTAGTCCAGGGTCATGGCTGGACTTCTTGTAGAAATCCATGTCAAGAGACTGCTGCAGGGCCAGTACCAGGGCTCAATATACAAGGCAGAGGCCTGGGACCATCTCGCACGTGATCTCACCAGTGCTACTGGCATCCCTCAAACTGATGAGCTTGTACGGCATCTTCATGCTAACCTAAAGAGGAGGAAGGGGGTGTTCTTGGCCCAGTGGATCCAAGATGCATGGGCACAGAATGCTCCAGTAGTGTGTAAGTATCAGTATCAAGTAGTTTGTACCAAAGACTAGCCTGAGTATGTGATAGACAGGTATGCATAATGTTTGTTTTTCTCCCCTACAGCTGCAGCAGAAAGGGCTAGCAACATCGAAGTCCATGCCGACAGACTGTTAAGGCTGCGCATACAGATTGCTGAGTACAAATCTATCTTGCAGTATATAGTGCAAATAACTAAAAAGAAGTAGATATACTGTTACTGTGTTAACCGAATAAATAAAATGTGTCTAACTAATATTGATCTACACAATATGTAGTACTAAAGCACTGTGTCATGTCACTGTAATAAAGATCTATACAAAAACTGTTGTGTTTACTCTGGTATGTTGTTGTAGAAATAGAATGTATATATGTTCTCCACAGCAAATATGGGTTTGACAGCATGCATTAACTGAGGTTGTTCTGAGAACCAGCTGCTCAGAAAAACTGTAGGTTGTGGAGCTGTAAAACAAAATATAAAAGAAATATGAAATATATACTGCACTAAGCTCTGAACCCTGAATAGGAATCTGTAATGTATCATGATGTGTCCCATGCAGCATTGTCATGTGTTAACCTTTGCTGTCCAGATTGTATTATTTCAAAGCATTAATGCACAGTACACTATCTGGCATGCATGCATCTCATGATTACAAGGTCAGACTGTTTAACCAAGAGAGTATTAGGCAGAAAACAATCAAACAAGGAATAGCAGCTCCCCAGTAGCTCAGTGTGATGAGAAATAGCTCTGTTATTAATTTTGCACACCCAGACTCTGTTCGAATGTAGGGAGGGGTAGTCAGATGTTTGAATATTTTCACACAAGGAATCAGGAATAAATGTAGAAACAGTCAGGTAATGTTAACAGATATTTTCTCTACAGGTTTTACAAGTAAAGAAATGTCAGTAGTAGCTGTATGTGGGGTATAGTAATACACTGTGTACAACTGCTCCACTGTCCAACCCCATGCCTGCAAATGACAGCAGGATAGGTACATACAACATGCAGTCTTCCTGATACATGTCTCTCAAGTGTCATGCTTTCATGGCTAGTGGTCACTGCTGCCAATAGCCCTTGACAAAGATAGCAACCAGCTGAAGTATGCCAGCAGCACATTCATATAACAGCAGTGCAGGGTACCAATTCTGTGCCAGATATGTAACCCTGACATGTACAAGTCCCCTCTAGTCATGTACCCAGAGTTGTCACAGTTTGCCCCATACTATTCCAGTTTGACAGTTTAACAGGTATGTTTTTGCTGCAGAAGCTATGGGCCATAGGTAGATGTAAAGTGACAGCAGACATGTAGAGTATTGAGCAGTACTGTTGTGAAAAACAGAAGCCTAAACAGTTATTAATTGGCTTTTTGTCTCGTCCACCACCCCTTATCTGCATCGATAATTATCATTCATATACTATGGGTATGTTGTTCTCAAAACCTAATGTTGGGACTTGTGTTCTATTATTGTTCATATATTTGACTGGTGCATGTTAACATACCTTGTTCAAACACCATTGTTGGTGGCCTGGTGCCATCAATGTTACTGGCATGGTGTTACAATGCCTACTGTTGTTCCATTTCTGCATGTCTTTGGTTTGCTATGCAACTGTTTCAGAACTGTTATATCTAAATGAAAACAAGGTGATTCCAGACTGCAAGTAGGATAACCTCTTTAAAGTTTATTTTAAATCTACCAATACATGAGCGCTTTCATCTCCAAAAGGAGACTTCATCAGATAAAACATTACCAGTGCTACTTCTACTATTTATTATAAGGAGAACATTAAAAAGGCAACTAGCTCATGTGGTAGATGTGGACAATGTTCTCACATCTACAAGGAAGAGTCTATAAAATTAAACAATGGCTTGGGCAGTGTTGTTAAATTTTGTAAAGGAAATTGTTATAGCAGAATGTTGGTATATATGACCCTCTGTACACACTGGGAAAACCAAAAGGGCACTAAAAGATAGAATATATGAACATCTTAATGACATTAGGATTAGGAAAGACACCAGTGCCCTATACAAACATTCGGTTTCCTGTGCATCTTCCAGTAGTTTTAAATTTGGAATTATTGATTTGGTTAAAAATAACCACAGGGGGGGTGATACAAAGAATCTATTATTGAACAGGGAATTAAGATGGCAATTGAGACTTAAAGCCAATTACCCCCCAGGCCTTAATGAATATGTCAGCATCAAAGCTACACTTATTGAAAAGGCAGCTAAGGTTTGAACTATTGGGTATGACATGTTTTATATATTTATTTTTTTCAGATGTGACTATGGTAATATTTCATAACAGATTTAAAGTATATTTATTTAGTTTTTCTTAGTTTTATACGAATGTAAGGAAACATCTTATTTATCCTTTGATTTTTATACACTTATGTATAATGGCCTTATGGTACAAAATAATACTACATTTTAAAATCAGCTGACATTGCTGCTTTAAATTTTTAATTGGTTAGTTAATTAAGGTTATTGTGGCATTTTAAATAGTAGGAGTAGCACTGGTAATGTTTTATCTGATGAAGTCTCCTTTTGGAGATGAAAGCGCTCATGTATTGGTGGATTTAAAATAAACTTTAAAGAGGTTATCCTACTTGCAGTCTGGAATCGCTTTGTTTTCATTTAGTTGTGACTATTTTTTATTCATTTTGCTCTTCAGAACTGTTATATGTCAATTAATTGGAACACCCATGCAAGATGTTATAGCTAATTTTGAAATGTTTTTTTCATGACTAACCAATATATATTGTAAAACCTCAATGCCATAACATGTTTGGAAAGGCAAATCCCAGTGGATCCGCCTGTCCTGCCTCATCTGGCCATGGCACCAGGCCCCAGCACATCTGGAACTCAACCTGGAACTGCCTCCTCCGCTGGCCCTGCACCACCTTCAGGTAGAACTGCCTCAGGAGATGGAGCCCACCCCCACAGGCATGGGCGTGGAGAGAAGACCATCACCCACTGCTAGTTCCGGGGTATGGTGAGCAACTTCATCTGCATGGAGTTGGATGGATGGCTGTGCCCTCCTGTCCAGCCCCCACCACAATCACCTTCAGGGCCATGAAGGTGCAGTGGTGACTGCCCATGGGTGGGTACCTCAGTCCCACTCTATTCATTTGGGGGCTCATGGGCTTCGGATTCCTAACCACCCTCCCTGTCAAAAGTGTTTACCCCCCTAATGTGTCATATACCACCCATGTCTGCTGTCTTGTTTGTCTTGTCTATGAATGCAACCTATCCTAGCCAACCTGCCTCTGCAAACACACCTACAGCCTTTCCCCAACATCCCACTCTCACCTTATAAAAAAGGGGGGATCTGTTCCACAAAAATATCATTGCCCCATACATAGCTCTACATTTTGCCATGTACAGTGAAATTAATCAATCTACCCACAAATTATTCTAAAAATGTCTGTCACCAGCACCCCTCCCTGTGGGGTGTGAGGCTGTAAATTCCAAATTCTACACATTATACACAGCTGTTGCTGCAGAAGAAATGTAGAGCTATGGTTCTTTCCTACACCCATCCTGCACTCCCTAGCTGGTTTCCCTAATGTTTTGACCCATGCTTGCCCCCATTTCACCACTTTACTATCACCCTTTTTTCTTTTCTTTAATTAAAATTAGAGCAGGTGTAAGCAGGAGTAAGCGCCGCTAAGTGAAGCTAAGAGGACTTTGCCGTCTGTTAGCATCACTTAGCTTTGCTCAAAACCATGTAAACCCACTTACAACTGCCTAAAAGTGCTTTAATCACTCTGTCTCCATCAGCCCTTGTTCTGCCCAGCAACAAAATATTCAGCGCTGCCACGTCTCAAACCCAGGATGCTGTGCACTGCAATCACAACACACCACTACACCATCAAATTCATGAGGATTTGTAAAGCTTTTACAAACATATCATGCATTATGGTCATTTAACATTAATGACAAAAGAGTTATCATTACCAAGTTTAGAACCCAGGACTCTGCATACTACAATTACAGCAACATACCACTACACCATCAGAACTGCAAGAGTTTTTAATGTTTTCACACACATATCATGCACTACAGTATATTAACATAAGGGAAAATACATATCCGTAGTACTCTTATAAATACATACATATATATATATATATATATATATATATATATATATATATATATATATAATATTATATTATATAAATGTGTGTGTGTGCATGTGTGTGTGCGTCTGTGTGTATGTATATATATATATATATATATATATATATATATATATATATATATATATATATACACATATACATAAAACCAACCTCTTACAGCAAGACAGCTGCAAAAACCTGACAAAATGGAAGGATAAAGGGCAAACAATAGTGACATATGTCTCAACTGTACAGATTTCCACAGAATGTCTAGGGTGTGGGATCATAGTTATGGCCAATGCTGCATACCACTTCCAGGAGTCTAAGTCACTGGGATGATATCAGGGACGAAGTCACTAAATATTGATATACTATACCTCTGAACCTCTTACTGCAAGACATCTGCACAAAGCCTGACATACTTGGAGACAGGGGGCCAAAAAGAGGAACATATGTCACATAATGGTGTTACAAACTGAAGCATTTGCTGGTGTTACACGGTTTGTTGTAACATAACATCTCTGAAGGATATGATGTTTGAAACACAAGTGGATGTCAACATTTACTGACTACAATCCTCACATTATCCTACTTATTTCACAAAAACAGAAATTATCTGAGGAACTGACCAATCATAACAGGAAAAACTCTGGGCAGTCTATGGATATCTGGGCAGTTGATAGATATATCTGAGATATATCACTGTCAGACATCAAGTCACACAGAAAATGGATGTCCAAGCAAATCCCTGTTAATCTAGTAATCTTATATGTGCATAACAGCAATACTTACTTACAATCTCCACCCAGTTCTGGAACTTTGTCCCCCATGTTGTTGGGCTGTCTCCGCATTTCTTGTTCTGAGAGGTATTTCTACCTACCGTCTGTGAAGCTGTAGCCCCCCCACCTCCATAATGGCCTCCTCACAGCCAAGGAAAAGGGGCAAGGCCCACGTGAAGGACTTATATATAGCACTGTGTTGCTATGGCATTCGCTAATGGAAAGACAACACAGCTGCTCTGGATGCAAGTAACAAGTGGGAGACTCCAATTGGTGCACAGGCCATCACCTGCTTATGAGCATTACCTACAAAAGGCAAGCTGCTGCCCATGCAACAACACAGCTCTAAACCCCTCTACACAAAGACAGACTGCGACTATACAAACCTAAACATTTGCATTATTCTGAAGAAACTCTTCAGCACTATAACAGATATGTCAATCACTTAAGCTTGTAATGGAATGCAGAAGGGGGGATGCAATAATGTGAAATAGGAAGTTAAACACTAGGTCGGAACAAGACCTGCTGGTATCACGTGCTGCTGTCCAGCACCTACGGCCATTCCTGCAGGCCCTGTCTGTAGTGACATAGATCACAGCTCTGGCCCCTGAGTCACCCCCTGAAAGGTCAACTCATGTATGACTACTACTGGAGTGTCTGTTGTCCAATACTGACTGTGACACTGCTTGTCCAGCTACCTGGGCTGTTGTAAATATTCATATGTCACCTGTGAATGCTACTATGATACATATGCTTGTCTTACAAATGTAAGAGACTTACATAGGGTATGTGCATAGTTAACAACAGGCGCAGAAGTGTGTGTTGAACGTTACGTTATATACTGAGCCCATACCTGTCAACTGTCCAGGGTTTTGTAGACTGACCACATGTTTGCCTCATATTTGTAGTCAATGCCTCATACAGTTGTGTATTGTCTGGCATGTCCCTGGGAACCCATTAAAGACTTGAAGTCATAACATAATAGCATACATGTGAATGTCAGATGTCATATCCTGTGGAGTAGTCCTGTGAATGTGAAAAGTACAGTTGTGTACACTTACCATAAATGTAGATGTTCAAGTGTATTCACTGTTGCAGTCATTACATTTGGGTTATCTGCTTGCAGGTAACCCTCAGTCAGCCTGATTACCAAAGTCTTGGGTCCTGCATCGGTTGCTGTCCCTTCTTCCATGATGTCAAGTCATCAGGGGTATAAAACATTCAGCCGGCGCCATTACATCAGTTTTTCTTGCCCCAGATGTCAGGTGCCCCCTAATGGGAAGCAATTAAATGTAAAAGTACAAAAATATACCTCCAACAAAAAAACAAATACACCAAAAAGGCTTTTAAGCATAGTAATGGAAAGTAGAAGTATAGCCAAAAGAAGTTAGGGGGCTGGAGGGAGGGTAACCAGGACTGCAACAGTGAATACACTCAAACATCTACATTTATGGTAAGTGTACACAACTGTACTATGTTCTTCATGTGCCACTACTGCAGTCATTACATTTGGGTAGATTCCCAAAGCTATGGTTAGGAGGAGGAATTTAGATAGCATTAGGGCCAGCTATAAGGCCCTGCAAGACTGCAGTGGCAAAGCCAGCTCTGGATTTAGAGAAAATTGGCAAATGATAATGCTTGGTTAAAGTATGTACAGAACTCCAGGTAGCAGCTTCTAGGATGTCCCTAGTAGGGACCCCTCTGAGAAAGGCTGTAGAGGTAGATGCAGCCATGGTGGAGTGAGGTCTGATCCCCCGAGGGATAGGTTTTCCATGGTGCTTATAGCAGAAATGAATGCAATGGCTTATCCATTTAGAAATGGTTTTCTTTGAAATAGCCTTCCCCTCTGCCCCTGCAGCAAATGCCATCAGCAGTTATTCAGATTTCCTTTGAGGTTTACTCCTGTCCAAGTAGAATCTAAGTTGTCTGTGCACATCTAAGGAATGCAGCAACCATTCCCCTTTATTCTGTGAATTGGGAAAGAAGGTTGGCAAATGAATGGACTGATTAAGAGCCACACTGGATACCACCTTGGGCATGAAGGATGGATTGGTTCTGAGGGACACCCTGTTCGCATGAAAGATGATGAAAGGCCCCATTGCCATAAGGGCCTGTAATTCAGATACCCTTCTTGCTGAAGTGATTGCTAAAAGGAAAGCTGTTTTCCAAGAAAGAAAATTTAAGTCTGCAGTAGCAGCTGGCTCAAAAGAAGGTAGAATGAGTTTCTCCAAGACAAAGTTAAGGTCCCAGGCTGGGATTGGACCTCTCCTGGGTGGTCTCAAATTCTTGGCCCCTCTGAGGAACTTCTTGAGCAGTGGATGAGAGAAGAGGGGAGGTTCTGTGTTATAATGAGCTGAAATGGTTGAGGCATGGATTTTAATGGAGGAAAAAGACAGGTCCTTGTGAAGCATCTCAGTTAAGCATTGTAAAATCTGATGTAAATTGGGTGCTGCTGTGCTCATCCCTTGAGACTGGTTCCAGGCACAGAATCTTTTCCATTTTTCAGCATAAGATTTTCTGGTACTAGGCCTCCTTGCCTCTAAAATGATATTCATCACAGGTTTGCTGAGGGATGGTAAAGGAGAGATTAAGTAATTAGCCAGGCTGCAAGGTTCAGTGTTAAAAGCTGAGGGTGCAGAATCTGGTTCTCTTGCTGAGAGAGCATGGAAGGAGTCTGAGGCAGGTGCCATGGAGATAACCGTGGCACACTGTGCAGAAGGGGGAACTAGTGTCTGGAGCAATCAAAATCATCCTTGGTTTGTCCTGTTTGATTTTAGCAGTACTTTGGAGAGAAGAGGCGGGGAGGGAAGGCATAGACTAATAGGTTTTTCCAGCTGAGGAACAGAGCATCCACTTTCCAGGCTTGTTTGTGGGGAGTCCTTGTGCATCATTTGTCCAATTGGTAGTTCTGGGGAGAGGCAAACACTTCTATATCTGGGCTCCCCCATTTGTTTGTCAACATGTTGGAAGTCCTTGGTAACAGTTTCCACTTGTGTGGGTCCATGAGGTTTCTGCTTAGTCTGTCTGCCAGTGTATTTAATTTTCCTGGCAGGAAATGAGCTTGCAGGTGCACTTGGTAGCTCAAGGCTGTGTTCCACAATACCATGGCTAGTCTGCAGAGGGGGTAAGAATGTGTACCCCCCTGCTTGTTTATGTACCACATAACAGTGGTGTTGTCCATCTTTACCATTAGTTGTCCTGGAAGAATGTGGTCCTTGAAGGCTGTCAGAGCATTCTGTACAGCTAACATTTCTTTTTGATTGATATGCAGGTGCATTTAGCTTGGGTTTCATTTGCCCTTAATGCACTTCCCTGCCAGGTGAGCCCCCCATGCATAGTCTGATGTGTCTGTTGTTAGGGTTTGGGTGGCAGGGGGTGGTGGGAAAGGTAGTCCCTTGTTTTGGTGGCAGGCCTCTGCCCACCAAAGGAACTCTAGGCATAGGCAAGGTATGATAGGAATCATTGTTTCTAGGTCCTGAGAATGCTGACACCGTAGGCTTTTTAGATAGCACTGTAGTTTCCTCATATGCAGTCTTGCATATGGAATTAGAAGAATGCAGGAGGCCATGAACCCCAAGGCCTGCAGCATTTGTCTTGCAGATAGCAGGGTTTTTGTGGCCACTTGTTTGAAGTAGGTTGTCAAATAAATTTGTTTCTCTGGCGTGAGGTAAGCCATCTGGTAAGTTGTATTCAAGCTTTCTTCCAGGAATATAATTTGATGACAGGGTACCAGTTGTGATTTCTTTTTGTTTAGTTAGAACCCTTTGTACAAAGGCCAGATGATTCAAAAGTATGTCCTGACTTCCTGCCTGAATTAGACAATTGTCCAGGTATGGGTATATTTGAATATTTATTTGCCTAAAAAATTCAGTAATTGGAGCTAGGCACTTTGTGAATACTCTGGGCGCAGTAGATAAGCCAAAGGGCAGTGCAGAGAACTGATAGTGTGTGTAGCCTGCTTTGAAGTGTAGGTATCTTATGCAAAATTCCCTGATTGGGATGTGCAGGTATGCTTCTTTTAAATCTAGTGTTGCCAACCAGGCATCTTTGCCTAGCATAGGAAGTAATTGGTGAGGAGTCAGCTTGAATTTTGGAATCTCCAAAAAGGTGTTTAGAGTAGATATGTCCAGGGTAGGATGCCATGAACTGTCTTTTCTGGGTACCAGGAAAAGTCTTGAGTAGAATCCTTGTCCCCTTTCCTCTTCTGGTACCAGTTGAATAGCCCCCAAGCTTAAGAGAGAAAGTAGTTGTTTTTGGGCCTCTGTCCACTAATTTGGGGGCAGGTTCGGCCACCCGCTTGGTGTTGACAACATGTGGAAGTGAAATCTGTATCCCTGGACACTATATTTAAAACCCATTTGTCCTGGGTAATGAGTTCCCAATTCTTTGCATGAAGAGCAATCTTTCCCCCCAAAGGGGCAGTCAGTTGATAAGTGCTTGGAAATTTTGAAAGGAAGTCATTGAGACAGTTTACCATAGGGGGAGTCTTATTTTTCCCAGATTTGGAAGTGGAGGCCCCCACTGCTTAGTTTTGTGTCCCCTGGGACTGAAACCTGGGTTTTCTGCTGTGTCTGGGTTTGGCTTGAGAAGACCTGGAAGGGGCTGGAAAGGACCAATTCTTAGAGGGCCAGTGCCTACTAAATCTAGGAGGCTGGACTTGTAAAAAAATATTTAACAGTTTGCATAGATTTAGCTTTATCTTCCATCTTTTTAAGAACTTCCTCAGCCTTGTTGCCAAACAAGCGATCCTGATTTAAAGGAACATCCAACAATTTAGCTTTAACATGATCAGGCAAAGATTGCTCCTTAAGCCAAGCATGCCTTCTGAGCAAAGACCCCGTAACAGCAGCCCTGCAAGAGGCCTCTAATGAATCAAAACCACATTGCAAAGTATGTTTTCCAACTTGTTCAGCAGAATGCATTAAATCCTGTAATTCTTTATTTTACACACAGTCAGGAATCAACATCATTTTCTGTTTAAGCAGTCCAATAACATGTTGCTGATACAGTTTAAAGCCCTAATGGCCAAGGCTGCAGAAGTGTAGACCTTCTTACCCCATCTATCCAGTGCCCTGGAGTCTCTATCAGAAGTTGTAGAATTTTTAGCAGTAGATCTGGGAGCAGGAGGCAGGTAATCAGGGGCCAAACTAGATTTAGAAAAGCATCATCAACAATGTCTAGTACAGGAGGAATAGCTAAAGGCCTATGCTGAGGTAGGAGAAGGAAATCCCTAAGCCTCTTTTTTGAATCAGAAAAATCCTGGCTTTCCCCGTGGAAATGCTCCCTTAGAGTGCAAGGTTTTCCCAAAAGAAAAATCCTCAGGAGGGGAAGCAGAGGGAATGGAGTCCTCTGCATCAGAATCTTCATAAGTAGATAAGGGCAAATCCAGATCATCAGAAGAATCAAAAAAACAGAATCCTGATCAGAAGATTCATAATCAACTTCAGTCCTAGGCCTCTTAGAAGGAGGGGGAGGGTTGGCTACCCATGATTAGAGTTATTAGATCTTCAGTCATTCTTATAATTTGTTTTTTAGGCATAGAGGCCTGAGCATGTGGCCTGGGTGTTGTTTTTTTAGTCATGGGTCTAGATTTAGGTCTAAGTAAAGAATGAGGTGTCAATTTAATATGCAAGTCCATAGGCCTGAATACACCATCAGAAACCGGTGCCTGCACAGTGGCTCCGGACCCATCCAAGGTAGAGACATCTGCGGGTTCCATAATTGAAGCATCTTGTGGCATACCGGACTCCAAATGGGTCTCAGTAGAGGCCTGAGAAACAGAAGTAGTGGGTATCATGGGCTGCGAATGCACCTCACTGAGTACTGGCGAACTGGCGACTGGCTTGGGAGAAGAGTTGTCAGAAGTTTTGGACCTTGGCAGCCTGTCTCTGTCTTTATCTTTGCATTTTTTTGGAATCCTGGTAGTCAGATGGCCAACCAATGACATTTCTGCATAATTAAACCGAGAACCGAAATATTTAGAGGCGAAAATATACCAACGACGGATAGTGCGCTGATTAAATAAAGCACAAAACCGACAGCAAGGTACATCGTGGTCAGGGCCTAGGCAAGGAATACAGTATGAATGAAAATCTTTATGAGGTATTTGCTTTCCATAAGTAATGCTATTATTAACTTTTACTGACATCGGTAAGGAGCAAGAAAAAGTTTCCCCAACGGGGTACTTAGCTTTAGTTGAAGACTTCGGTTCTGAAACTCGAAAAAGAAAATTTCAAGAGTCGGCTGACCGGCACTTGCAAACTGCTTCTGCTTCGGGCACCGCACAGCAAGAAAGATGGATGTAATGGTGTTGGCTGCATGTTTTATACCCCTGATGACCTGACGTCATGGAAGAAGGGACAGCAACCAATGCAGGACCCAAGACTTTGTTAATCAGGCCGACTGAGGGCTACCTGCAAGCAGATAACCCAAATGTAATGACTGCGACAGTGAAACACGAAGAACATCCATCCTTGCTAGCAACTAAATGTGTTACAGGTAGATTTATAAAGTATCACTATTTTCCAGCCTTTGCCCACCAGTGATGTGTACCTTTGTATAGATGTCTTGCTCTAACAGGAGCTAGGTGTCTTAACATGAAACACATGTCAATGCAAGCGTACCTTGTCCTGTAGGATGCAGACATTTGCGCAGTCACTGACACCTGCTTTGCAGCTGTGGAGAGCACACTAACCTTGCTAGGTTACTCATCCCATCATATGTTTAGACCCCAAAAGGAGGGCTGCAAAGCCAAAGGATGTGGAATTTGAAAAAATATCATACACATACACACCTCCATGCTGGCCAAATAGTATGATGCATGGGAGACATCCCGAGTGCAGTTACCTATTGACAAAACACCTACTCAAATCATAGCTAGCTACAGACCTCCAACCATGACTCTGGACAGCCACCACACTTATATGGACTTGCTGGAATCTATCAAGATTCAACCATCTGCCCTACTCCTGGATGACTTTAACTACCCAACCATAGTGTGCATGACCTATGCTACCTGAACATAAACGTACAGAGATTCCTCAGCTTTGTCAATGGCAATGCAGTGGATCAGCTGGTCAGCACTCCTATGACAGGTGGAAATATCCTGTACCTGGTCCTAACCAACATGAGTAGCCACTGTAGCTCTCCTACAGTGACATCCTCCTTGATAGGATCTGAACACATAGCCATCACTGTTCAGGTCACCATCTCCCCTGCCCCCCCCCTTGTCATGGTCAAACAAAATAAACTTTACAAAAATGACTATAAATCTCCTCAGAACAGGTAGAAGTAGCTTTACAGCCACCGTCCCATCAGTTGGAACTGGCAGTAGTGTTCAAGCCCTCACCAATATTCTATGTGAGCACCTACATAGCTGCATGGACTCAGCAATACCTGACAGGACAATGTCATCTCCCTCATGGTAGGGTAAATGTCTGTAGTGGACAGCAGCAATAGACAAATACCATAATAGGTGGAAATAATTGCTGGACAGGACAAAGAAGAAGCAAGTGCCTAATTGGAAGCAATGTCACCGTGGTCTGAACAAGCAAATAAGGTCACAGGTGAATTACCCTAAGGCTATCTTTGAGTGCACATTGGACGCATCCACCAAGGCCAATCACTAGGCCTTCCACACATATGTCTGAAATCCCAGAGGCAACATCCAAATCTGCTCTGCAGTGGTGGTCAATAACACCACATACACATACAGCATAGATATAGCCAACTTACTGCACACAGGTGAAGTGTAAACATCACTCCCCTGTCCCCCCATTGGTACACATGTGCATGCATAGTACCTGCCCCCCTCCCCTCATTATCAGGAAGCAGGTCCGTAATGCCCTCTCAAAGGCAACACACAGAAGTCTTCATAGGCCTGATACCATCTCTGCCTGCATCCTACATGAACTCAGGCATGAGCTGTCAGCTCCATTACACACTGTAGTCAATCAAAGCCTGAGCACCAGTGTCACCCCATCTTCACAAAGAACAGCTACTGTCATCTCTATACACAAAGGTGGAGCAATCGACTGACCCAGTCAGTCATATGCACATCAGCCTAACTAGCCTGATCTGCAAGGGCATGGAAGGCAATATCAAGGACATTATGAATAGGGACATCGGCAAACTCAAAAAGTTTGAGCCCACAATGTGTGGTATTGTCAAAGGGAGATCAGGCCTGTTAAACCTGGTCAACTTCTCTGAAGTGGTCAACAAACACAAGGACGAGGGGAAGATTGTGAACAATGCCTACCTTCACCTAGCCCAATTCTCTAACAATAATCCCCAGGTGGCCAGGATAAATAAGCCTACACAGCTAGACATCAACCTGTATGTTACCAGATGGCTAGTTACCTGGCTCAATGATAGTACTCACTCAGTCAAAGTAGTGGAATCCACCTCCAGTAGTAGACTCCTCCAGAGCAATGTATCCCAAGGATCGGTCTGAGGGTCTCTAGTGTTTGAGATATACCTTTCTGAGGTACAAAACAAAAGCAGTGGTTTGTGGCTGACCAGGTTTACATATTCTTGCAAGCTGGCCACTGTCTTACATTCCCCTACTGATGTGAGCATCTTCCAAGAGACCCTCATCCAAATTGATGACTGGTGCAAGAAGAATTCCCTTACACTGAATGCCAGCGGATGCATCATTTTCCCTGCTGTGGTAGATGTCATCCGTACTAATTATGACAGTAATAATGTACTGAACATGCAACCAGGTATGAGGCTACTTGCGCACCAAGGTTGGTAGCAACCTGACAGTTTCCCACCATGTGGACATCATTATACGGAAAGCTGTCGACATGGCCCACCTCACAAATATGGGTATGTCATCCAGGAACCAGGAGGCCACAACATCCCTGTACTCCACCCTTATCAGATGCGTTACCAAGTAAAATGGCTCCTTTGGCATGTACCTTGTCAAGCAAATGCAGCAGTTGCAAAGACCACAGAGGTTAGTAACCAGGCAAATCCAGGGTCTACAACACCTATCCTATACAGATAGGCTGAAAGCCCTGTCCTGTACTCATTCTCATACAGACTGATCATAGGCGACCCGTGTCTAACATACAAGGCCATTTCCAAACCAGCCTTGATGGCGTTTCTGCATATCTGTAAGAAACCCCCCATTCAAGCAATATGCACGCAAGGCCCTCACCTGGTCTGTGACATGTATAGTACTTGTGGGTGAGATAATGTAGTGTCCCACACAATACACTGTCTGTAAAATACACTCCCTCGCCATGTCTAGCAGAGTACGTGTATAGCCCTCTTGAAGAAGAAGCTGGACAACTGCATGGGAAACAGATAAGACACCCCTGGGATCCCACGTGTGTCCCAGCTGGAAAGGGGAAACAGGTGTTGGCTTTGAAGAGACATGGCAAAATTCTGGGCTAGGATTATGAGAGCATCATCAGGGCGAATAGCCTGGTATCATCTTATAAGGCTATGCACCTAATACTTTACATGTTTCCTGTATGTATTGCAGACTGTTCTGCAATGTTGTCTGAAATGAGTCCCTGTGAGTCTGAATTTTTAATTTCTCCAAGTCTTTTGAGTTTCTAATACCATGATGGGAATGGACCCCATATTCACCAAGTCCATATTCACCAAGGATATTCACACATCCTGGCTAGTTGCCCAACACAATGCATCTGAAATTCTCCAGGTGCAACTAACACTAGGTAAGACTGTAATCAAAATTGTAGCATGCTACATATCCCCCACCATGCCCCAAGACTCTCACTACACCTTTCTAAACATACTGGAAAATATTAAGATACAACCAAACACCCTAATACTGGGTGATTTCAACTACCCTGCCATTAACTGGGAAAACTACTCAGGTACCAACACCTTTTCCCAACGGTTCTTGGAATTCATAAATTCCAATGCCCTGGATCAGCTAAACCATTGTCCTACCAGGGGCTCCAATACCAAAGACCTGGTCATTACCAACATGGGACATAGATGCTCCACACCAGTGGTCACCCCCTCATTGGTCAGCTCTGACCATAAGCAAATAACCCTTGACATCCTCATCCCACCCCCACCCCCCAGTAAGGAAACCTCTGTAAAAAACTTCTCCAAAGCCAACTTCATGCTATTTAAGTCAGAAGTGGCAAACCTCATGGCACCCATGCAGAAAGGAGCTGAAAGTTCTACTGCTGAATCCTACACTAAGGCACTGCACGAGCACATGCACTCATGCATGAATCATACCATCCCAAATAGAACCAAGATGCTCTCCTCCAAAAAAAAGAAGCCAATCTGGTGGTCCCCTGCCATAAACAAACTATACAACAGAAGGAAGAAAATGTTGCAGAAAAGAGGAAAATCCCAGGATGCAAAAAGCTCCCTTACCAGCCTCAGTAAGAAGCTGAGATCCCTCATAAAATCCTCCAAAGCTAGTTACGAAAGTAAAATTGCCAAAGATTCCAAAGACAACCACAAGGCATTCTATAGTTATGTCAAGAATCTGAATGGCAATGCTCACATCTGCTCTGAGCTACAACAGAATGGCATTAAATGTACTGATCCCAAGGATATTGCATATATCCTGGCAGATCGATTTAGCGCCAACTTCACCCCCCTTTCACCCCTAAAGGGCCCATCTCAGTTCCAAAAGATTGCCAAATTCTGGTAATCCTGGCCACACAGGTAGAAACCGCACTCTCCAAAGCTAAGAATACAGCATCCATGGGACCAGATGACATCCCAGGCTGTATACTGCATGAACTATAAAATGAACTGGCACCTCACCTAAGTGTCATGTTTAATCATAGATATACCTCAGGCTTCGTGCCCACTGAGTGGTACACAGCTACACTTATCTCACTCCACAAGGGGGGATCCACCTTGGCTCCCGGGAACTACCATCCAATCAGTCTGATGAGCCCGATCTGCAAGGGCATGGAATGCATTATCATGGAACGTATAAATAAAGACATTGGCAGCCTTCAAACAATGGAACCCACCCAGTTTGGGTTCGTGAAGGGCTGATTTTGTCTCCTGAACCTGATTGACTTTTTCAAATCAGTCTCCAGAGCTGTGGACGAGGGTAAGGTGGACCAGACAGCCTATCTGGACCTCACCAAGGCTTTTGATAACATCCTTCACTCAGGAATCATATATAAACTGACTAAGCTGGGCATAAATCCCTATGTCACTCGATGGGTTGCCAACTGGCTTACTGACAGAACCCAGACTGTAAATGTAGCCGATTCCAATTCCAGCTCCAGACAAGTGACAAGTGGAGTACCTCAGTGTTGACCGTTCTTATTTATCATCTACTTCTCTGAAGTACAGGCCAACATTAAGGGACTCTGGCTAACAAAGTTCTCAGATGACTGCAAAGTGGGAGCCATTATTGAATCCTCAAATGATGTGGATATTCTACAAAAGGGCCTTACAAAAACAGATGCTTGGTGCCAGAGCCATGGGCTCAAGCTTAATGCCAAGAAATGTATAGTTATCCCCTTTGGAAAAAAAAACATGTATCCATGGATTACCACATAGGTGGCAGTACACTAATCACTGAAAGTGTGATGAGAGACTTAGGGACACAGGTGGACAGTGGTCTCACCATCGATAACCACATCGCCACCACAGTCAGGAAATCCTTCTAAGTGGCACACCTCATCACTAAGGGCTTTTCATCCAGAAAAAAGGAGGTCATTGTCCCACTGTATTCATCCCTCATTAGACCCATTATAGAGTACAACACCCCATTTGGTATGTACCTCACAAGACATCTGCAACAGCTGGAAAGGCCACATAAATACCTCACTAAAAGAATCACAGGCCTAAAGCAGATGCCCTATGCTGACCATCTAAAAATCTCCATTTATACTCTGTGGCATATCATCTACTCAGAGGCATTCTCTGCTTAACATACAAGGCCATGTCAAACCCTGAGCTGTTGAACATGCTCCACTTAAAGAAATCCCAATCCCTCAGAGCCGCATGCTCCATGGATCTAAACCTTGTCATCACAATGAACAAAATATGCTGGAGGGATAGGTTCCTGACCCAGAGACTCCCCATTCTCTGGAATAGACTCCCATACATGTCAAGCAGAGCGCCTCCTTAGCCCTCTTCAAAAGGACGATTGGATGGGAGATAGGAAATTCACCCCAGGGATCATGTCGGTCACCTTGCTAGACAGGTGTTCAGGGAAGTAAATATTGTGGGAAGAACTATCCTGGGAATTGTTTGGCTAGGCTTGTACAGGGCCTAGGGCTGATAGCCTAGTACCAACCTATGAACCTATGAACCTAAGTCAAAGTATGATTAAAGTTCATGAAATTAGCATTGTTTCACTCTTTGATGTTAGCCAAAAGTTCTCTTTGCAGCACCCACAATGTGCCAAGTAATGACTTCTTTTGCAATTCATACGGTGTTACATGAATTTGTAGCATATCTAAATACGACTGTAAATTCTTTTTTGTAAGACCAGTTGCTCCTACTACTATTGGAATTGTCTGGGTATCTTACTTCCACATGGCTCTAATTTCTGCCTGCAGATCAAGGTATTTTATGACTTTGTGTATCTCTGTACGCAAGACACTTTAGTCACTAGGTGTCGTGATTTCAATGATCAATGCTACTTTTATCTTCATTTCTTGGACACCTATATCTGGTTTTCTAGCATTTATCTCTTGAAGTGTTGGCATTGGGTGATCCCATGTGATATAAACTTCTATGATTCTTTGTGGATCATGTTTACAGTGTTTTTCAACCACTTTGATACTATAATGTTTGCACAATCTCCAGTGTAACAGTCTCGTCACATTATTATGCCTTTCAGTATACAGTCCCTCTGCCATTAGTGCATCACAACCAGCAACAAGGTGTGTGACTGTTTCCAATTCAGTTTTACAAAACCTACATATATCTGTTTCTCCCACATGTACAATGGACTTTGCAAACCAGCTTATACGTAGCCTACTATCTTGGGTTGCCAATATTAACCTTTCATTTCTTGATGTGAATTCACCCCTCCTTAACCATTCCTGCATTCATTCTTGATCAACATGAGGCTCTTCCAGAAGTTTTATATACTTGCAACTATATTTATGTTTCTCCATATTTCTTGCCTTCTCATATGGTCCTCACCTTATATGCTTTCTTTTGTTTTTTTAGCACATTCAGTTGCTGCCTGGCTTTTATCTACTTCTGATTTCATAGGTTCATAGGTTCATACTAGGCTATCTGCCCTAGGGCATTTATAAGCCTAGCCAGAGTGTGTTTGGCTTTCACCACCCATTTTAAATTAATTTTGCTATTTCCTTTTTCGAGGTTAGTATACTGTACCTCTGTCTAACAGTGACACAGAAGTGATACCCGGGGTAAACCTACGATCTCCCATCCACTCATCAAGATTCCTATTGAAAAGAGGCAATGAGGGACTCTGCCTATCCTGGACTGGGATTTTATTCCAGAGTGAAGGAAGCCTCTGGGTTATGAATCTGTCATTCCAGCATGTCCTATTTATTTCAGTGCTGAGGTTCAAGTCTCTCGAGCGCATAGCTCAATGGGATTTGGATTTTCTGAGGTGCAGCATGTCCACTAATTCCGGGTTTGACATGGCTTTATACGTCAGGCACAGACTGCCTCTGAGCAGGCGGTATGCCACTGAGTAGAGTTGGAGTTTCTTTAACCGGGCAGCATATGGCATCTGTTTGAGCCCTTTGATCCTCTTGGTGAGGTACTTTTGGGGTCTTTCCAGTTGCTGCAGGTGTCTGGTAAGGTACATCCCAAAAGGGGCATTGCACTCAATTATGGGCCTGATGAGGGATGAGTAAAGAGGCACAATGACCTCCCCTGATCTAGATGTGAATCCCTTCATGATTAGGTGGGCTATATAAAATGTTTTTCCAACCACTTTGGCCACGTGGTTGTCAAATGAGAGATTGCTATCAACTTGGGTCCCCAGGTCCCTAATTACTTCTTCTGTACTTAATGGATTACCACTTATGTGGTAATTTGTGGGCACTTTGTTTTTGCCAAAGGGGATGACTATACACTTTTTGGCATTTAGCTTGAGGCCATGGCTCTGGCACCAGTTGTCTGTTTCTATGAGGCCCTTTTGGAGGATGCTTGTGTTGGCTGTAGAGTCGATTATGGCACCCAGTTTGCAGTCATCTGCGAACTTGGTCAGCCACAGTCCTTCCATGTTGGCCTGTACCTCTGAGAAATATATACCAAACAAGAGAGGTCCCAGGACTGAGCCTTGTGGGATGCCACTTGTAACTGGTTTGGAGTCTGACATGGCTCCAGCAATTCTAACCATGTGGGTTCTGTCCTTGAGCCAGTTTGCAACCCATCTAGTGACATAGGGGTTTATATTTAAGCTGGTGAGCTTATCTATAATGCCCGAGTGGGGTATTGTTTCGAAGGCTTTTGCGAGGTCCAGGTAGGCTGTGTGGACCACCTTCCCCTCGTCAATGGCCTTGGTGACTGTTCAAAGAAATCGACCAGGTTTAAGAGGCAGGATCTGCCCTTAACAAAGCCAAACTGGGTAGGATACAGTGTCTGTAGGTCCCCAATATCTTTATTTATGAGGTCCATGATGATCCTTTCCATAGCTTTGCAGACCAAGCTAGTCAGGCTTATGGGGCAATAATTTCCAGGATCCGTTGAGGCACCACCTTTGTGGAGAGGGACCACTGTTGCTGTACACCACTCTTTGGGTACATATCCTGCAGTAAGGCTGAGATTGAACAGTAGCTTTATGTTTGGGTTTGGCTCTTCTTGGAGTTCATGTAGGACGCAGCCCAGGACACCTTCTGGTCCCATTGATGCTGTGTTTTTTGCTTTGGAGAGGGCGGCTCTTACCTGAGCATCTGAGATGTCAGGGGGGCAGCACTCTGCTGGGATAGATATTTGCCCTTTTGGTGGGGGGGGGTTGATTTGATTTCCATTCCTGCTTGACGTCGATATGCTTCTGCTAAATTAAGCAATGTCATCTTAGATTTATTCTCCTCATGTTTCAAAACTTTCACTACATTTGGATTCTGTGAGGTCAGCAGATATGTGTGGAGTCCCATGATTGCAGATCTATACATGTAATCAATTTCAAGGAGGCCCATCCCTCCTTCAGAATGGGGAATTTATAATCTTGGTATGCACTGATTTTTATGATGATGATGGTGGCCATAGTGAGCACAGGTGGGGTTGTTGGGGCATGAATCTGTGCCATTGCTTGGTATCTGACTTTCACCCACCATGCCCCTACACACAGTCAGTATGCCCACACATACCCAGTCCCCAGCAGCCACAGATAATGGGCAGTTGGAGGGTGGTGGCATAGAACATGCTAGTGTGTTGACTATGGCAAGTGTGACTGTAGACACCAGCCATAGCCAGAGACTAGGTGAGGTCACACACAGGCAGATGGATGGGGTGCTTGATGGAGGACTGCTGCCCTTCAAGCCCCTGTTGCAAGTGTCACAGCAGGTGTCACCAGACACATGTTACAGTCCGTCATGGAGGCACAGCGGCATACTGATCACAACACCAGACAGATGCTCAGGGTCATGAATGCAGCACTTCCTGCCATGCGTGATGACCTCCACACCATTTTTGATGTCATACATCATTTTGACGATGTGGTGGATAGACAGTGGGGTGAGACATTGTCACTGCTCAACCGTGCAATGTCTATGCTTGAGCATGTGGTGGGAGTAGGGTATCAGCCAGGTGGAAGTAGGTCAGCAATATGATCAGCTGAGAGTCCACATGGCCAAGCACATTCACAGTCCTGTAGTGGCAGTACCACCAGCACTGCCAAAAAGAGGGTGCTGTCCACACCACACCAAAGCAGCCCATAGGCATCTTTCCCTGGCCAGTCCCATCAGGGACAGAGATCCAGCAGACAGCAGTCACCATCGGGGAGTAGTACTGCATCTGTCCTTGGGCCCAGTGGTGCCAATGAGACTCCTGGCAGACCCAATTCCCACGTCCCTGCCAGGAGATGGTGAACTGTACATCCTGCCATGTACAGTGCACGGCTGTCCAACATAGACATGTGTTGGGCATCCACACGGCTTGATGGTATGCAAACTCTCACACATCCCTATCACAATCTGGTCACCAAGAAACATGCACAGCTCCTCTGCATGGCCCAGTTGAACACCACCCCTCCAGATACACACACACACACACACACACACACACACACACACACACACACACACACACACACACACACACACACACACACACAATGTGTATGTGATGATACTTGTGCCACAACCCTGTTATCCATACCATGGATGCAGGGACATGCTCATATGGGTCTGATGCACAGGGTGACTATGGTACAGTAAAGCAATGTAATGCTGTGTAAGGTGCTGCCTGCTGGCAATAGTTATGGGTACACATTAGGAAGTATGTACCTTGGTAGCCAAGATGCACTATTGCTGTTAGTACTGCTGATTGACTGTAGTGTCACGTACTGTATTCTGTTTGTGTTCCAGGTGTCTGTGTGTCTGCAGGCTGTGGGCCTGCTGATAGTAGCAATGATGAGTATGGCAGAGTGGAAAGACAGTGACATTTTCATAGTCAAGGTACAGCTGTATATGTACATGTTTACCAGGTGTGTTTACATGCAACAGTGTGTGAGGGGCAACTGTGGCAGACAGTGTGACCTTGCATACATACCCTTGACACAGACACTTAGCCTTCATACATGTCACCTGGGTGTTCTGTGGTGCTGCAGGATCACACATACAGAGGAGGTTACTTGAGTAATGGCACTAGGTCCCTCACAAGCTTAGCCATTACTGCAACAGATTCAGCTATCAGCACCTGTTGCCCTTGCCATTTCTGTCGCATCCACTCAACCGCCATGCAGTTGAAGAGGATATGCCTGGTACTGTGTATGACAGGTTTGGGGTATGTATTTTTGACACAGGTCAGCCTTTGTTAGTCTAACCTGAAAATCACCAGCATGTCTGTCTGCTATCCCATATGCATGTCTGGGCTCTCGTGCTGGTATTGCACACAGAGTCATAGTCCCATACATGGGGCAGCTGATGAAGGGCCGAGCACAGCCCCTACCTGCACAGTGTTATGAACTATAGAGCTAGATACATAACACAAATAGCACAGCGGTACTGTAGTGTAGCAGTGTCTGCCACTACTATTGAAGTGGGTGACAATTGCAGGGGCTGTTAGCATTGCCAGTGGTGAGTTCAGAGGCCCTTAACAAGTTAGAATTGTCACACACACACACACACACACACGCACACACGCACACACGCACACACGCACACACGCACACACACACACACCACTGCATGGGGACATGCATTGAAACACACATACATATGGACATGACACTTCTCAGAGTAGATGACCTACCCATCATCACACAGTGAAACAACCATTGCATGCACCACAGTGGCTTGGTGTTAGAAACTGTGTAACTGTGCTTGTATGGTGGATGACATTTGCATGGGTTGACACCAGGATGAGAATGGAGGAGTTCACAGGGTGGAAGAGGCACACAAAATGGTATAGGCATCACATATACACACTAAAGACAGCCACAGGGACTATGCATACAGAAACACATACACAGCTGTCAATAGACATATTAGTAACCCTACATATCCACTTGTATGTACTATAGTGCTGCATATACATGACCTGCTCCACATACATTATATGCCTGGGACATAGCACACAACCTCTTACAACAGGTAATCTTGCGAACACCTTCATGGATGGTTGGATAACTCACCAGACATAGTGATTGGTCTCATCTACTGCTCCTACAAACTTGCATAAGTGATACAGTGACAGACTTTGTATCAGCATGATGTTCAGTTAGGTACTATGTCTGATGCAGGCATGTGTGTCACCACAGCAACTGTGACATATTTGGCAATGATATCACAGGAATGCTCATTGTTGGGGGACACAGACCACGTAGGGGTTGCAAACATGTGGATATTCCATGTACATCTGTATAGATGACTGTTAAGGGCTGTATAGTGTTATATGGTGCATGTGAGGCAGATGCCATTAACAGGCTCTTTAATGTAATGTCATGGGTAGGGGGTCAACAGGCTTTAAAATGGTATAACCTACACACACAACAGCCACATGGGATATGCTTCACACACACACTACTATAGTTGTCAGCATTGAAATTAGAACTCCTACCTATCTAATTATTTCCAATATAGTATTATGCAGTTATTGCAAATGCCACAGAGCTTAGAGGGGTTAACAACTGTATAAAGGGACATATAAGGTGAATTACATCAGCAAGCCTTGTAAAGTAGGGCAATGGGACATATACTGGGTGGTACATGCCTCCATATGGTATAACCCACACCCGCAGAGGATATGATTCTCACCCAAATACACACACACACACACACACACACACACACACACACACACACACACACACACACACACACACACACACACACACACACACACACACACACATGCACGGACATCCACCCCCCCACACACACAGTATCACAGTTGCCAGTATTGAGATTAGCACCCCTACTTATCTAGTTATGTGTAATGCAGTGTTACGCATTTATCACATCTGCCACAGAGTTTATAGGATTTAACAGTGATGCAAGGTATGTCTAAGGTGAATTACATCAGGAGCCATTGTAAAGTATGGCAATGAAAACTGCACTGGGTGGGAAGGGCATTAACATACATTACCCTAAAAACATACACACTTACAAACACCTTCACACACATACACATTTGCCACAACTGAGTGAATGACCCTTGCCTATCTAGCTATCTGTGCCATACTGTTACTTAGTCATTACATGTGCCACGGAACTTATAGGGCTGAGTGCTCTTCAAATGTACTTCTAAGTGCAATGACATTAGGAGGACTGCTAAAGTAGGGCACTGGGAAGTGTTGTGAGTGGGAAAGTCCTCAAAACACTTCATCCTACAAATATACACACTTACAAACATTTGTACACATACACATTTGCAGGAACTGGGAATAGAGCCCCTACCTATCTAGTAATTTGTACTATAGTGCTACCCAGTTATCGCACACACTATACAGCTTACAGGGCTGACAAGTGCCCAAAGCTACTTCTAAGGTGAATGACATCAGCAGGACTGCTAAGGTAGGGCTCTAAGTGTTGTGGGTTGGAAAGTCCTCAAAATACTTCATCCTATAAACATACACACTTACATATACATAAACACACACAAACACACACACACACACACACACACACACACACACACACACACACACACACACACACACACACACACACATTTGTCAGAACTGGGAATAAAAACCCTGCCTATCTAGTTATGTATACTATAGTGTTACATAGTTATTGCATGTACCACAGAGTATATAGGGCTGTGGCTGTGCAAAGGTACTTCTAAGGAGAATGACATCAGCAGGACTGCTAACATAGGGCACTGGGAAGTGTACTGGGTGGGAAAGTCCTCAAAATACTTCATCCTGCAAACATACACACTTACACACATTTGCCAGAACTGGGAATAGAACCCCTGCCTATCTAGTTATTTGCATTATATTGTTACATAACTATTGCATGCGCCACAGAGCCTATAGAGCTGGGGCTGTGCAAGGTACTTCTAAGGGGAATGACATCAGCAGGACTGGTAAAGTAGGGCAATAGGAATTGTACTGGGTGGGAATGGCCTAAAACTGTTTCATCTACAAAGAAACACACACACATACATTTGTCAGGCCTGATATTAGAAGCCCTATCTATCTAGTTATTTGTACTATAGTGTTATGCAATTATTGGGCAGCCATGGTGGTGCAGCGGTTAGCATTGCTGCCTCACAGTAAGAGGTTCTTTAGTTTGATCCTTGGTTGGGGTGCCTTCTGTGCAGAGTCTGCATGTCCTCCCTGTTGTCATGTGGGTTTCCTCCGGGTGCTCCGGTTTCCTCCCACATCCCAAAGACATGCTGTAGGTGGATTGGACACTCTAAATTAGTCCTAGGCATGAGTGCATGCATGTGTGTGCCTTCTGTGGAAGGTTGGGCACTGGGCTGCCAACTTGATACTGTAAAACTCCACTGCCAATCATGCGTGGATAGGTGATTTGCTGTGGTGATCCCTAACCGGGAAAAGCCGAAAGAAGAAGAAGAAGAAGTAGTGTTGCACAGTTATTATACACACTACAGAGTGTATAGGGCTGATAGGTATCCAATGGTACTTCTAATGTGAACGACAGCAGCAGATCTTTTGAGTAGGCCAATGGGAAGTGTACTGAGTGGGAATGGCCTCCTAATACTTAAACCTACACACACACACACACACACACACACACACACACACACACACACACACACAGACACACACACACACACACACACACACACACACACACACACACACACACACACACACACACACACACATAAAAGCAAGTTATGTGATATTATAACCTCCACCTCAGTGCTGTTACACAATGGTGCTCACCTTCATGCTGGCACGTGCAACTGTTTGCAACTGTATGCCACTGTCAGCAGCAGGGCATCACTCTATGCCATTCAGGGTATCCCTGTGTATGACTCACTCTCTGTGTGTGCCCCTGTGTCTCTCTCTGTCTATCACTGTCTATCTCTCTCTCTCACTTCCCCACATCTATGTGTGTATATACTTCACATATTGTTATATGTTGCCCATATATATGTCTGCTTATCACAAGCAACAGATGCAGATATATCACATATGGGCCATCTACAGCTATCTGAGGGTAATCCTGTCTGATGAGTGTGTGTGGGGACATATATGGTGTACATAGCTGGTTGTATGCAAAGACATATATGCACAATACAGTTATATAGTCCAATGTGCGTTCCGACATGGCCTGTGATTCTCTAAGTGTAGGAGCATGCCCAGTATGATCTTCTATAGTGAGCGTGGGACTCCATTCCAGGGATAGTTGTACTCCAGTCCAGGGTTTTGTGTGCTACAGCCATACTTCTCAAAAGTAAACAGGAATTTGCTAGAGGTACTGGATTTGATTTAGCAGACATTTTCTGACATGTCTGAAGTCTGCCACTTAAATGTATTGTGTCATTACATAGTGACAGACATCCTCAGATCATCACAGTCATTTACCAAAGAAATACATGATGTATGATGCACAGATCAATATTATGAGCTTGACTATATACATTCTTGCTGAAAAAGGCCAGTTGAGAGGTGGGCTATAGCTGGTTGACTGATGAAGTAGTGTAAACAGTCCAGCAACTTGATGATATACTGGCTGGGGATTTCCTGCTTCTGTGGTATTATTCTTACCTGAAAAGTCATATCTTGGTCCATACCTCATAACTGTACAATTTTTGGCAGATTGTCCAGATGTTTGTCTGGAAGTTTCATCCAGTCTACATAAACTTGTGGTTTTATGGCAAGTTAGTTGCATATAATTGAAGACTGACATTACAAATTATGTAAGGGCAATCTTTACAACATGTGCCTATCATTGGGTCTTTGTCCCACTTTTATTCATGACCCTGTCCAGATGTCTTGCTGTCAGAGTTTGAGAGGTATGGGTGTGGGTACAGGGTGCATTCTATTGTATACAAATGTCCATTATATGTGTAGTATATTCCACATAGCACTGTGACTTCCAGGTATGTCTGGCGCAGAGCAGTACAGAGTAATGTGGTGAACCACTGACAGACAGTTATGTATAGGTTGATAGGTTGTTATGACATTAGTAGGGTAATGGCCATGAATTCCTAATAACCCACATGAGCGTGAGTGTAGCCCATGTGACGACATGTCAGTACACAGAGTCCCTGTCCAGCAGGGACACAGGTGGAATCACAGGACTGTATTTTGCGTTTCACTTGCACTTATACAGGGAGCACATCACTAGGGGTATTGAGGCACTTGGCTTGCTGTTGATAGAGAGTGTATTCCACAGATGGGGGGGTGTGTGGTACACAAATCTGTCACACTGACAAGCCGTACTGATATCACAGTCCAGGTTGATGCTGCCCCTACACTTTGATGGAATGGGCCTTGAGTTCCAGATGTGTAACAGTCACATAAAGGCAGGGTCTGGATTGCTTTGTATGCCAGACAGGGGTCACCTCAGCAGAGTCTGTATGAAATGGGGTAGAGGGACCATGCTGTTAGCATGCTGCATGTGAGCCTAGCTGTCATACTGTCACAGACTGACATCTGGACAAGCCCAAATATGACAGTTAGACAAAGGACCACACATGGGCACAGGGTATTAATAATGTTCTGCCAAACATAGACAGTTGGGAGACTGGTTTGGTAATTGCTTGTTTGCTCTTAAGGGTATGACATCTGCTTCCCCACTATCTGCCACTACTGTTTTGACATGACCCTTTCTTGTTTTGCAAATAGTTGAAAGGCAAATGCAATGTTAGGACAAGCAAAACAGATATACAAGGTATACCTGTGCTCCTTCTGTGACAACCTGTGCCATTTCAGAAGTATGGCTGTTGGCCAGTGATATGTTGTCAGTGCTGACACAGAAAGGTGGCAGCCTTTTATAAACTGACAGTACACTGACCTTCAGGTACCTGCTATCCTACTAGGCACCATACCTCTCAACATCTGAGAGCCAGACATCTGGACAAAGCCATACCTAATTGAGGGACAGAGGTCTAAATATAGGAACCATTTTTAAGTATTGGTCTTACAAACCTAGAAAGGTGATTCAATAACAGGTTTTGCATTAACATGCATTTTTCTATAGAATATGAAGTCTGACACTACAATCTGTCATTATTTTCTGACCTCAGTCTTATGTGATTTGCCAATGTATTGCCAGATAACCACTATTTCATGATATACAGACCACTAATATGATGCAAACCTCTGGACATTCTGCAATAGGTCTGTACAGTTGAGAGGTATGGTAGTCACTGTGTAGGTTACTCCAAGCTGTGTACTGTCCATATGTGTGGCCCCCTATCCATGACCTGTCCAGCTTTCCTGCAATAACAGATACTGACATCTGGACAGTGTGTACAAATCCTTTCGTAGGTGTAGCTGACATGCAGAATAGTTAGCACTGCAGTTCTTGGAACATGGCCCTGTCAACCACAGCACTGTACCAAGGTCACTATGACACAACAGCCAGGAGTAAGTGCTGGCCACATCCTGACAGTATTAACTACATATATACATATCTCATTGACCCTTGCATATTGTGGACATGCAACAAGTTATCATGTTGATTGGGACAGCCTTGGCAATGTGTGCTCTACTGCTATTTCCCTACAAACATATGTGCTATTGCATTTCTATAGGAATGTGGGTGCAGGGGTGGGGGCACACCTGCCAACTATACACATTGGCACAGACTGTGCTGATATTTGCTTTACACTTTGGTTCCATTTAGCATAGAATTGTGATCTGTCTTGGAGACTAGAGGCTTATCACTAAAGACCACAGGTCAGATTGTAATGGCATACATTTGAGTTTCAGACTTCTTACCGTTCAGAGCCTTACTGCAACTGTAAGACCTGCTGTGCCATCATTGTGTAAGTCTGTAGGGGAGTATTTCATCATTGTTGCCATTTGTGGGCCTTTGTCAGACATTTCTCTATGGTTTTCTATGGCTAACTTGCTGGGTGAGGCTGAGGGGTGATTATAGGACCCCCACACTGACATCCATGCCTGTGACCTATGACCCCCCAGTTAGTTGGCACCCAACATATACTGCAGTGACATTTGTCACCTTGGGTACTACTGCATTGTGTGGGGAAGCCAGTACTGGGAAAACATTTCCTGGTGACCCACATAACTGTCAGTTGTCTGATGTTATCCCAGTAGGCCGCCCCATTCCTTTGCATGCATGCAGCGATACTATAGATATGCTACCAGAACATACTACTCCATTCATTTATTGTTAAGAAGACTGACTTACCTTGTGCATGTGGCAGTTGTAAAGACAGTACTTGAGGGCTGCCTATGTTGGATGCACACAGTACACTGCCTATACATGGTAAGATACAGGAAGTGTGATGTGTGTGGCATCCATTTTACTGTGTGTGCGAGTCAGAGAGTAGTGTCAGTCCCTGGGTCCCTACAGTGTCAGTGTATGTACTATCCATTGCCTTTTTGCCAAGGCCAGGGCATACTGGGTACACCTCTATTCCCCTACAGGAGCTGCCTCAGGGTGTTCCTCCTCCGAGTCCCTTTGTGCCTGTGGGGACCTTGGCAATGGTAGGTGGCTGTGTGGCCCTTCCCCATGCTATTCCTGCCACAGCTGTTTTCACAGGATCATATTGTGCAGCATGGCACATAGTATGAATATGTGTGCACACGTGGCTGGAGAGTACTGCAGGGCTCCATCAAATATGTCAAGGCAGCGGAACTATGAGTTGAGCATCCCAAACACGCACTCTATAATGATCCTGGTTTGTGCGTGTGACTCATTATGGTGTTCTTGACTGCGTGTGTGTGCAGTTATGATGGGTGTCATCATCCACGGCTACAGTGCATAGCCAGCATCCCCCACCAGATGGCGATATGGGATGTCCCCCCTGGCAAATCCCTGGTACAGCTGTGAGGAATGCCAGATGTGGGAGTCGTGATAGCTTCTAGGACTGCCAGCACACATATTAATGATAATGCCCTGGGCATCGCACACAACCTGGCAGTTGATGAAGAGAAAGCCTTTACAGTTTACATAGACCCTACCCTATTCACTGGGTTGTGCTTTGATGTGGATGTGCGTGCAGTCTATGGCACTCAGTACCACCGGGTAGTCTGCTACATGGTGGAAGAGGCACATATTTCTGGTCCTCTTCTCAGGGGTGTTGGGAAAGTAAATGTCCTCACCTGCATGTGGTAGCATGGCATCCAGGAACTTGTGGATACAGACCTGTGAGACCCCCATGATGTCTCTAGTAGGTCTTTGGAAAGCACCTGTATCTAGTATTCTTAAGGCTACACATGTCTTGATATCCACTGGGATGGGTTCCCCTCTGTTGGCTCTGGGTCTGAGGTGAGGCCAGCACAGCTAGATGAGTTGCTGAAGTATATCCTTGTCCACCCTGTAGCACTCTAGTTTCTCCAGATAATGTAGCCACTGGTAGGTTACCCTGGGTCTGAACACTCTTCTCCTCCTCCTCAGTCTGGGGCAGTTGTCAGCATTATTCTCCTCACTGCCATCAGCCTCTAGCACAAACAGATGTATGAAAGTGACAGCAGCCCCTAACATTTTGTCGGTTAAAATTCCCCTGAGTGTGTACACCAATGGTGCAGAGTTTGTGTGCAAAACCAGACTGAAAGGTGTTTGCATAGTTTATACTGCTGTGCTGCAGATGCTGCCTGTGTGATTGGCTAACTATGATACATTCCACCTGCAGCTATGTTATTTGTAATTGAGTGCCTTTATTCTGCTATTTCCCCTTTTTTCTCTTCCCACCCCCCCCCCCCTTCTAAGCCCTGTGGCTTGCCGCACACACCCGCTGCTGAAATGTAAACAGTTCTGCTGGTTCCTTTTTTTTTTTTGTTTCCCTTGTGTTTAAGCCCTGCCACATGCCTTGCATACCCCTGCAGCTATAGTAAACAGTTTTGAGCAGAAAGGACCCTTCCAGGGATGCAAACATACTCAGCATTTCATGAACTAGCTCAGACACACACCCTTGCTTAGCTGTGCTTAGCTAAGTGCAAATAGAGGCAGTGAAGCTACAATGTGCTTGCACCAAGCATGACACACCCCCTTTTCATGTCAGCTGCTTCTCCTGATTACACTGCAGCATTATAGCTCCTATATGGTTAGGTGCAGTTGGACATGGTCTCCCATTTGCTATTCAAAAAATTTAGCTCATTTGCATACCCCATTGCCTTAGTCCCTTGTTATACCACTACACCAGAGCCTTTCCCCTTAGCAACCAGTGTTACCTGTTATTGTTTTGGTTCTGTCTGCTACCCACTATAATGGCAAAATGCAGATTTCACTTAAAATTGTTTTTTCACGTTTTTTTTTTTTTTTTCTGCACAATCTCGTTTGCACACCACTGCACTATGCTTAAACAGCAGACAATGGCCAAAAAAAACAAACTTTTATTTTTATAATTTTGCAACTGTTTTCCATGCCAATGACCATATTTTTGGCAATTGGCATGCCTAATAGTCATAATACATGCTTTATTTTGAGCTATTATGCCCCCATTTTATTTTTGCAGAAATGTACATGGTTAGTAACCGAGTTCATTTCTGCAATGGACACTGCTCTGACACGGATGCCTGCCTGCTTACTGAATCGCTAATTCACCTCATTTGAATGGTTTTCACCAGCAAATGAGGTAATTAGCATTATTCAGTGGTGTCTGTGCCAGAAATGTGCTGGCAGGCTCGCGCATGCCCCCAGCCTTGTTTACTGAATCACTCGGCAGCCATATTCCATGCAGAAGCTGCTACACTATTCTGGCATAGTAAAATTGCTTTATTGAATCCCAGGGAGAGCCTTTGCATTGGAGTAATGACAGTTGCCTGCTTTTGACTATCTTTCTGTAAGGGTATTTGTCAATACCCACTAGAAATGAGTACTGTGGAAAAAACTTTGGCATTGATCAGTTAAGGTGATATGCCTTTTTTGAATTAATCTTTTTAACATGAATGTATCATTAAGTTTCTCTATGTCAATGCATATTCAAATCTGCTCAGCCTTTGTTCATAACTGGCACCACCGTTGAGCACCATTCAGTCATTCTATTACACCAAGTTCTTGCATTCAATTAATTCCTGCACCTTACTTTACACTGTATAAAATGAGACTCTCCTAGGTAAGGATAAAGCATATGGGACAACAGCTGGCTTTAACTTTATATTTTTATTGTTGCATAGTAAAGGAGACCAACTTCATCAAACACATATACATGGATTTCATTTATTCTAATGATCAGTCTCATTTCAAATGCTATAGCTCTGCTGAGCAGACTAATTATCTATGGACTATTCAGCACATAAACCCAGAAATCAAACCTGTGCCCCTTCCCCTCAGTCATGGCTAGAAACTGAGTGTACTTCAGGCCTCTTTCTCTGCTTCATACAACTACAGATGCTTTCAGATCTTTCCATAGTCAGCATTGATATCACAATAACCTCAATGTCTGTAAACATTTCAAAACTCGCTATAGTTTTGATAACAGGACGTTTTGCTTGTGAGTCTGATTTAATGTTCATCACAGTAGTTGCTTAAATCAGCAAAAAATACTTTCTGTACACTTTTTGGTTTTATTATCAGCAGCTATTTTTATTAGCTAAGTTTTTAAAAATGACAGTAAAATGTCCAATTTTATTATCAAAATAATCATTAGAAAGGTCCCGTGCCATATATAAGCTAGCTATAGAATTCCATATATGACACAAGAAAGCCACAATGCCTAGCTACAGGAACTAGAATCATTCAGTAGTAAACCTAATACTATTTTCCTAGGTGATCTAAACTACCCAATTACAGACTGGGGGATCCTACACCACCACCACTAGAGCACAAGAACAGAGATTTGTAGACTTTGTCAATACAAATGTCCTGGAACTATTATTTAGAGTACACACTAGGGGGAATACCATCTTGAATCTTGTCCTTATCCATATAACAGCATCTTGCACCATCCCTTGTATATCTTCATCACTTATGTGTGACAATAAAGCATTATAATCATCATCATCATTACCCCCCTTTTTCCCATTTTCTGTGTGGGGTAGGAGTATTGTGTTAACTGTGGCCATCTTTCTCCATTCAATGCCACACTCTTGCCTTCTTCTACACTCATGCCTGACTGTTGTACATCTTCTTCCCAATATCCATCTACCTCTTTGCTGGATGTCCTCACTTCCTATTACCTTCTTCCTGTTTGTTACAAATCTTCTGCAGCTGATTGTCTTCTGCTTTTCTGACATGTGTCTGAAACACCGTAATCTGTTTTCTTTGATCTTTTCTGCAATTGGAGTTACTTTGGCTTCTGCCCTTATGCCCTCATTTCTCCGTCTGTCACACAGTGTGCATCCTACCACCCTTTTCAGGCACTTCAATTTTATCAATTTTATCTCATCTGCTCTGCCATTACTGCTCAGGTTTCTGTACCATACAGTAATACTGGTCACACCAGTATCTTGTGCACCTTACTTCTTAGCTTCTGTGACATTCTTCTGTCAAAGATTATACCTGAGACTCTATTCCAGTTGACTATTTCTAGCTTTGACCACTTCATTCAGACTTCCCTTCTCCTCAACTATCCCTCCCAGATACTTGAAGCTATTTACCTGTTCCACTATCTTTCCTTCTCTCTCAATTCTCAGCTTGTTCTAATGTCCCCAATTTGCTGCCATTACCACTTCTTATCTGTGTTTAGTTTTGTCCCATGTGCCTTCGGTTTTGCATTCCATTCCTCAATTCTTTGTTGAAGTTCTTGCTCAGAGTCTGCCTGTACTGCCACATCATCTGCATGCAGCAACTTTGTTGATCTGTTCCCTCCAACCTGTTTGCTAATGTAATCCATTACCAGTACGAACAACAGTAGGCTCAGAGATGAATCCCAGTGTACACCCATTCTCACTGGGAATCCCTCTGTGAGGCCAAACACTGTCTGTACTTGAGTCATTGGGTCCTTGTACATAGCCTGCACTAATTCTATCAATGTTTCTGGGACTTTAAACCACCGCAGTACTGCCCATATCAGCTTTTTGAGACCTTGTCATATGGTTTCTCCAAGTCTAGGAATGCCCAATTGGACTCTTTCCTCATCTCTAGCTTCTTCTCAATTATTGGTTTCACTGCAAAGATCGGGCCAATTGCGTTGCATTCTGTTCTGAATCCAAACTGCTTATTTCCCATCTTACGTTCTTCTACTCTGTGTATCCATTTATCAATCACTGTCTCCAGAACGTTCATGTAATAAAGACAATAAAGCACTCTGCTTTGAAATAAAATTGAAATCAGAGATCCCATCCACCCAAAGTACCTTTAGAAATTTCATTAAGATAGACTAGCTACTCTTTAGTAATACATTGGCAAGCTTCAATTCTCCATCAAACCCAGAGAACTCCATTGAAAATGCAATTTGCATGGTGGAACTATTATATCAACAAGCTTTATAATAAATGAAAAAAAAATTTGACCAAAAGTAAGAAGAGTAATTCGCAGAAAGGTAGAGCTCTTGTCACTGAAATAAACAAATCAGGAGCTCAATAAAATCCACCAAAGCCAAGTTTGATGCTGAAATAGCTACCCAAGCCAAAGACAATCATAATGCATTTTTTATTTATGTTGGTAATCTCTAAAGCACAATGCAGCAACGCGCTGATCTGATTGTGAATTATGTCACCTTCATTGAGGCTGAAGATATAGCAAACTTACTGGCTGATAAATTTAGGTCTAACTTTATCCCTCATCTGTCCTTCAAGATATACCTGAAAATGGCTCACCTCCAACTATCACACATAACCAAGTCATAAAAGTAGTATCAAAAGCAAATAATACTGCTTCAGTGGCTCCTGACAATATCCCTGGATGCATCTTAAACAGCATGATGCACGAGTTAGCCACACCCCTAACAACACTGTGCAGTCTCAGCCTCCATATAGGTTTTGTATCAAGTGAATGGAGAACAGCTACAGTCACTCCCCTGTATAAGGGAGGACCTTCCAAAGTCACAAGCAATCGCAGACTTATAAGTCTGACCAGCCGTGGAAAGACTTATAATGGAACTAATCAATGATAACATAGGGAGCTTTGAACCACTGGATCTGTCTCAGGTAGCCTTGAACCATTGTATTTGTCTCAGTTTTCTAAAGTAAAAGCCAATACCAAAGGGCTCTGGCTGCAGATGACTACAAGCTAGGAGCGGTCATTGAATCCTCAAATGCCTTAGCCATCCTGCAGGAAGGTTTGTCTGAAATAAGTAAGTGGTTCCAAAATTATGGACTGAAACTAAATTCCAAAAAATGGATTATTGTATCTTCTGGGAAGTCATCCATCCCAGGCAACTGCCATTGACTGACACTGGCAATACATCCCTAAAATTGACCAAGTTGTTCAGTATTTGAGAACTTATGTGAGCAGTGACCTAGCCTTTGAACAACATGTGCCCATTGTTATAAGAAAGACCTTCTATACCACACAACTTATAAACAAAGGGATTGTGCATAGATCTAGGAATGCCATTGTCCCCTTTACTCACCCTCATTAGACCAGTCATTGAATATAATGTCCCCTTTGGCATGCAACTCTCCAGACACATCCAACAACTAGAATATCCACAGAGATACCTTACTAAAAAGATGCAAGGCTTAAACAGCATGTCCTACATTGACCAACTCAAAGCCCTGTCTCTGTACTCAGTATCCTACAGACTGCTAAGTGGTGAACTGTGTCTGGCATACAAGGCATCCTCCAGTCCAGTACTGATGGATTTATTGCATATCAGCAAGTCAAATGGCATAAGAAATACTCAGTCTGGGGATCTGAATCTCTTCTGTACCATCAACAGAAAGAGGTTTATATCACAGAGGATTCCACTGCCCTACAACAGTTTATCCATTTACATAAAACAAAGTTTGTCCCTGTCCATATATATTCAAGTACAAGTGGATCTATGGATAAGAAACAAAACATTTACCTCAGGACTGCCCCCTGTACTACTAATGGACAGATGCAGCTCCTACATACTTTATCTCGTGCATGGGTCCTCTCAAATTATCTATGGTATGATCCCAGTTATTCTCATTAGGGTTAATATATAATTATTGACCATGGGATGGGTAAGGCCAATCTATAAACAAATGGGATAGTTGATTCAAGCACAAACAGGGGAGCTGGCTAGGCTTAAAATGTTTGCAATGGCAGCTAGCCTAGTACTTACCTATGACCCTGTTTTATATCTTATACCCACCGTATGCAGCACACTGCTCTGCCTCAGCACAATAACAGGTAAGTCACATGCATTTGCCAAGTTTACATCCAGTCTTCTTCTCAAGCACATGATTACTTTGACCAGTATAATTTTGCTATTTAACTTACCATGTCTCTGCATTTTACATCCTCACAACATTTGCCAAATTCAGGTTAAGATTTTTCTTTACTGGTTCAGGCTCTCTAGACATTTGTATTGCTCTTTTTTCCTAAATTCACTTCTAGTTGCAGCTTTTGAAACTTGTCAGTATCAGCTAGACCAACTAGAATTCAGTATCAAAATTAGTGCATCTTTTCTTTTATAAAACCCACAGTTTTTATCCATTCCATACACTTTACAAAAGCTTATACACTTTCCATCTTTAGCTTAAATACATCTGTGGAAGCATGCCCTTTCATGTATATTTGATTTTAGCACAAAATGTTCATTGAGCGTACTAATTGTTAACTCATATATAATACTCCAACCCTCTTAGAATGGAACAGAACTATACATGTCCTCCAGTTCTTTATCCATGGCATATACCAAAGTATTTTCCTGAATTTCTTTGGTTTCTTTAACTTGGCTGCTGTTCTGAAATGTGCATACCTCTGCATCCATTTTAGTCAGGCAAATGTTTTTATGAATTCAAACAGTTGTGTTGGGTTAAATTTCATCTTATTCAATGAAAAATCATTTTTGTGCTAAACTAATTATAATCCAGTATATGATCTCTTTGTGTGATAAAATACAGTGATTTTCTGTAATACCTTTCTCTGATCTCAGTGGATAGTAACTAACCTATTACAATGGTTTTCCTGGCTGCAATGGAATTTTTGGATTTCTTAGCTGAAGACATACTAGTTCTGACATCATGTCATGACGTGTACCTCTGGTTACCCAGGCACTTTCACTGGTTGTGTAAATAACATCAGCATATACCAATATTTACAATAAAACAGCAACACTAATTTCTACAATTAATAACATCCGGATATACTTCTTCTTTTGGCTTTTCCTGGTCAAGGGTCACCACAGCAGATCACCTGTCCACTTATGATTGGCAGTGGAGTTTTATGGTGTTAAGTTGCCAGCCCAGCACCCAACCTTCCACAGAAGGCACACACATGCACACACTCACACCTAGGGCCAATTTAGAGTGTCCAATCCACCTACAGCATGTCTTTGGGAGGAAACCGGAGCACCTGGAGGAAACCCACACAACCACAGGGAGAACATGCAGACTCCACACAGAAGGCACCCCAGCCGAGAATTGAACCGGAAAACCTCTTGTTGCGAGGTGACAATGCTAACTGCTGCACCACCATGGCCACTCAACATGAGGATATACTAATATTTATAATAAAAAGGCAACATTATTTTCTGCAATTAATAACAACAGGATATACTAATATTTACACTAAAACAGCAACATTAATTTCTACAATTAATAACATCAGGATATACTAATATTGACAATAAAACAGCAACTTTATTTTCTGCAATTAATAAGATCAGGATATACTAATATTTTCAATAAAACAGCAACTTTAATTTCTACAAAAGGGCAGCAGAGCAAGAATAATGTTAAGAGCTTTGATACCTATTACAAATGCACTAACCTGCAAACTAGACTTAATGCATTGTAGGTAGCCTATGTCAAGTGTTCGAACCATAAAAAAGTTTAAGCATTTAGACACTGGATAAAAGGTTTGAGTCACAATGATTAAAATATACATATGTATATATAAATATATATCTATATCTATCTATCTATATATATATATATATATATATATATATATATATATATATATATATATATGGATATATTTGCAGAGGGGTAGCCTCCCTGCACCTTTGCATGAATGCAGCGATACTATAGATATGCTACCAGAACATACTACTCCATTCATTTATTGTTAAGAAGACTGACTTACCTTGTGCATGTGGCAGTTGCGAGGACAGTACTTGAGGGCTGCCTATGTTGGATGCACACAGTACACTGCCTATACATGGTAAGGTACTGGAAGTGTGATGTGTGTGGCATCCATTTTACTGTGTGTGTGAGTCAGAGAGTAGTGTCAGTCCCTGGGTCCCTACAGTGTCAGTGTATGTACTATCCATTGCCTTTTTGCCAAGGCCAGGGCATACTGGGTACACCTCTATTCCCCTACAGGAGCTGCCTCAGGGTGTTCCTCCTCCGAGTCCCTTTGTGCCTGTGGGGACCTTGGCAATGGTGGGTGGCTGTGTGGCCCTTCCCCATGCTGTTCCTGACACAGCTGTTTTCACAGGATCATATTGTGCAGCATGGCACATAGTATGAATATGTGTGCACATGTGGCTGGAGAGTACTGCAGGGATCCATCAAATATGTCAAGGCAGCGGAACTATGAGTTGAGCATCCCAAACACGCACTCTATAATGATCCTGGTTTGTGCGTGTGACTCATTATGGTGTTCTTGACTGCGTGTGTGTGCAGTTATGATGGGTGTCATCATCCACGGCTACAGTGCATAGCCAGCATCCCCCACCAGATGGCGATATGGGATGTCCCCCCTGGCAAATCCCTGGTACAGCTGTGAGGAATGCCAGATGTGGGAGTCATGATAGCTTCTAGGACTGCCAGCACACATATTAATGATAATGCCCTGGGCATCGCACACAACCTGGCAGCTGATGAAGAGAAAGCCTTTACAGTTTACATAGACCCTAACCTATTCACTGGGTTGTGCTTTGATGTGGATGTGCGTGCAGTCTATGGCACTCAGTACCACCGGGTAGTCTGCTACATGGTGGAAGAGGCACATATTTCTGGTCCTCTTCTCAGGGGTGTTGGGAAAGTAAATGTCCTCACCTGCATGTGGTAGCATGGCATCCAGGAACTTGTAGATACAGACCTGTGAGACCCCCATGATGTCTCTAGTAGGTCTTTGGAAAGCACCTGTATCTAGTATTCTTAAGGCTACACATGTCTTGATATCCACTGGGATGGGTTCCCCTCTGTTGGCTCTGGGTCTGAGGTGAGGCCAGCACAGCTAGATGAGTTGCTGAAGTATATCCTTGTCCACCCTGTAGCACTCTAGTATCTCCAGATAATGTAGCCCCTGGTAGGTTACCCTGGGTCTGAACACTCTTCTCCTCCTCCTCAGTCTGGGGCAGTTGTCAGCATTATTCTCCTCACTGCCATCAGCCTCTAGCACAAACAGATGTATGAAAGTGACAGCAGCCCCTAACATTTTGTCGGTTAAAATTCCCCTGAGTGTGTACACCAATGGTGCAGAGTCTGTGTGCAAAACCAGACTGAAAGGTGTTTGCATAGTTTATACTGCTGTGCTGCAGATGCTGCCTGTGTGATTGGCTAACTATGATACATTCCACCTGCAGCTATGTTATTTGTACTTGAGTGCCTTTATTCTGCTATTTCCCCTTTTTTCTCTTCCCACCCCCCCCCCCCACCCCTTCTAAGCCCTGTGGCTTGCCACACACACCCGCTGCTGAAATGTAAACAGTTCTGCTGGTTCCTTTTTTTTTTTTGTTTCCCTTGTATTTAAGCCCTGCCACATGCCTTGCATACCCCTGCAGCTATAGTAAACAGTTTTGAGCAGAAAGGACCCTCCCAGGGACACAAACATGCTCAGCATTTCATGAACTAGCTCAGACACACCCCCTTGCTTAGCTGTGCTTAGCTAAGTGCAAATAGAGGCAGTGAAGCTACAATGTGCTTACACCAAGCATGACACACCCCCTTTTCATGTCAGCTGCTTCTCCTGATTACACTGCAGCATTATAGCTCCTACATGGTTAGGTGCAGGTGGACACGGTCTCCCATTTGCTATTCAAAAAATTTAGCTCATTTGCATACCCCATTGCCTTAGTCCCTTGTTATACCACTACAGCAGAGCCTTTCTCCTTAGCAACCAGTGTTACCTGTTATTGTTTTGGTTCTGCCTGCTACCCACTATAATGGCAAAATGCAGATTTCACTTAAAATTGTTTTTTCACATTTTTTTTTTATTTTCTGCACAATCTCGTTTGCACACCACTGCACTATGCTTAAACGGCAGACAATGGCCAAAAAAAACAAACTTTTATTTTTATAATTTTGCAACTGTTTTCCATGCCAATGACCATATTTTTGGCAATTGGCATGCCTAATAGTCATAATACATGCTTTATTTTGAGATATTATGCCCCCATTTTATTTTTGCAGAAATGTACATGGTTAGTAACCGAGTTCATTTCTGCAATAGACACTGCTCTGACACGGATGCCTGCCTGCTTACTGAATCACTAATTCACCTCATTTGAATGGTTTTCACCAGCAAATGAGGTAATTAGCATTATTCAGTGGTGTCTGTGCCAGAAATGTGCTGGCAGGCTCGCGCATGCCCCCAGCCTTGTTTACTGAATCATTCGGCAGCCATATTCCATGCAGAAGCTGCTACACTATTCTGGCATAGTAAAATTGCTTTATTGAATCCCAGGGAGAGCCTTTGCATTGGAGTAATGACGGTTGCCTGCTTTTGACTATCTTCCTGTAAGGGTATTTGTCAATACCCACTAGAAATGAGTACCGTGGAAAAAACTTTGGCATTGATCAGTTAAGGTGATATGCCTTTTTTGAATTAATCTTTTTAACATGAATGTATCATTAAGTTTCTCTATGTCAATGCATATTCAAATCTGCTCAGCCTTTGTTCATAACTGGCACCACCGTTGAACACCATTCAGTCATTCTATCACACCAAGTTCTTGCATTCAATTAATTCCTGCACCTTACTTTACACTGTATAAAATGAGACTCTCCTAGGTAAGGATAAAGCATATGGGACAACAGCTGGCTTTAACTTTATATTTTTATTGTTGCATAGTAAAGGAGACCAACTTCATCAAACACATATACATGGACTTCATTTATTCTAATGATCAGTCTCATTTCAAATGCTATAGCTCTGCTGAGCAGACTAATTATCTATGGACTATTCAGCACATAAACCCAGAAATCAAACCTGTGCCCCTTCCCCTCAGTCATGGCTAGAAACTGAGTGTACTTCAGGCCTCTTTCTCTGCTTCATACAACTACAGATGCTTTCAGATCTTTCCATAGTCAGCATTGATATCACAATAACCTCAATGTCTGTAAACATTTCAAAACTCGCTATAGTTTTGATAACAGGAAGTTTTGCTTGTGAGTCTGATTTAATGTTCATCACAGTAGTTGCTTAAATCAGCAAAAAATACTTTCTGTACACTTTGGTTTTATTATCAGCAGCTATTTTTATTAGCTAAGTTTTTAAAAATGACAGTAAAATGTCCAATTTTATTATCAAAATAATCATTAGAAAGGTCCCGTGCCATATATAAGCTAGCTATAGAATTCCATATATGACACAAGAAAGCCACAATGCCTAGCTACAGGAACTAGAATCATTCAGTAGTAAACCTAATACCATTTTCCTAGGTGATCTAAACTACCCAATTACAGACTGGGGGATCCTACACCACCACTAGAGCACAAGAACAGAGATTTGTAGACTTTGTCAATACAAATGTCCTGGAACTATTATTTAGAGTACCCACTAGGGGGAATACCATCTTGAATCTTGTCCTTATCCATATAACAGCATCTTGCACCATCCCTTGTATATCTTCATCACTTATGTGTGACAATAAAGCATTATAATCATCATCATCATTACCCCCCTTTTTCCCATTTTCTGTGTGGGGTAGGAGTATTGTGTTAACTGTGGCCATCTTTCTCGATTCAATGCCACACTCTTGCCTTCTTCTACACTCATGCCTGACTGTTGTACATCTTCTTCCCAATATCCATCTACCTCTTTGCTGGATGTCCTCACTTCCTATTACCTTCTTCCTGTTTGTTACAAATCTTCTGCAGCTGATTGTCTTCTGCTTTTCTGACATGTGTCTGAAACACCGTAATCTGTTTTCTTTGATCTTTTCTGCAATTGGAGTTACTTTGGCTTCTGCCCTTATGCCCTCATTTCTCCGTCTGTCACACAGTGTGCGTCCTACCACCCTTTTCAGGCACTTCAATTTTATCAATTTTATCTCATCTGCTCTGCCATTACTGCTCAGGTTTCTGTACCATACAGTAATACTGGTCACACCAGTATCTTGTGCACCTTACTTCTTAGCTTCTGTGACATTCTTCTGTCACAGATTATACCTGAGACTCTATTCCAGTTGACTGATTCTAGCTTTGACCACTTCATTCAGACTTCCCTTCTCCTCAACTATCCCTCCCAGATACTTGAAGCTATTTACCTGTTCCACTATCTTTCCTTCTCTCTCAATTCTCAGCTTGTTCTAATGTCCCCAATTTGCTGCCATTACCACTTCTTATCTGTGTTTAGTTTTGTCCCATGTGCCTTCGGTTTCGCATTCCATTACTCAATTCTTTGTTGAAGTTCTTGCTCAGAGTCTGCCTATACTGCCACATCATCTGCATGCAGCAACTTTGTTGATCTGTTCCCTCCAACCTGTTTGCTAATGTAATCCATTACCAGTACGAACAACAGTAGGCTCAGAGATGAATCCCAGTGTACACCCATTCTCACTGGGAATCCCTCTGTGAGGCCAAACACTGTCTGTACTTGAGTCATTGGGTCCTTGTACATAGCCTGCACTAATTCTATCAATGTTTCTGGGACTTTAAACCACCGCAGTACTGCCCATATCAACTTTTCGAGACCTTGTCATATGGTTTCTCCAAGTCTAGGAATGCCCAATTGGACTCTTTCCTCATCTCTAGCTTCTTCTCAATTATTGGTTTCACTGCAAAGATCGGGCCAATTGCGTTGCATTCTGTTCTGAATCCAAACTGCTTATTTCCCATCTTACGTTCTTCTACTCTGTGTATCCATTTATCAATCACTGTCTCCAGAACTTTCATGTAATAAAGACAATAAAGCACTCTGCTTTGAAATAAAATTGAAATCAGAGATCCCATCCACACAAAGTACCTTAAGAAATTTCATTAAGATAGACTAGCTACTCTTTAGTAATACATTGGCAAGCTTCAATTCTCCATCAAACCCAGAGAACTCCATTGAAAATGCAATTTGCATGGTGGAACTATTATATCAACAAGCTTTATAATAAATGAAAAAAAATTTTGACCAAAAGTAAGAAGAGTAATTCCCAGAAAGGTAGAGCTCTTGTCACTGAAATAAACAAATCAGGAGCTTAATAAAATCCACCAAAGCCAAGTTTGATGCTGAAATAGCTACCCAAGCCAAAGACAATCATAATGCATTTTTTATTTATGTTGGTAATCTCTAAAGCACAATGCAGCAATGCGCTGATCTGATTGTGAATTATGTCACCTTCACTGAGGCTGAAGATATAGCAAACTTACTGGCTGATAAATTTAGGTCTAACTTTACCCCTCATCTGTCCTTCAAGATATACCTGAAAATGGCTCACCTCCAACTATCACACATAACCAAGTCATAAAAGTAGTATCAAAAGCAAATAATACTGCTTCAGTGGCTCCTGACAATATCCCTGGATGCATCTTAAACAGCATGATGCACGAGTTAGCCACACCCCTAACAACACTGTGCAGTCTCAGCCTCCATACAGGTTTTGTATCAAGTGAATGGAGAACAGCTACAGTCACTCCCCTGTATAAGGAAGGACCTTCCAAAGTCACAAGCAATCGCAGACTTATAAGTCTGACCAGCCATGGAAAGACTTATAATGGAACTAATCAATCATAACATAAGGAGCTTTGAACCACTGGATCTGTCTCAGGTAGCCTTGAACCATTGTATTTGTCTCAGTTTTCTAAAGTAAAGGCCAATACCAAAGGGCTCTGGCTGCAGATGACTACAAGCTAGGAGTGGTCATTGAATCCTCAAATGCCTTAGCCATCCTGCAGGAAGGTTTGTCTGAAATAAGTAAGCGGTTCCAAAATTATGGACTGAAACTAAATTCCAAAAAATGGATTATTGTATCTTTTGGGAAGTCATCCATCCCAGGCAACTGCCATTGACTGACATTGGCAATACATCCCTAAAATTGACCAAGTTGTTCAGTATTTGAGAACTTATGTGAGCAGTGACCTAGCCTTTGAACAACATGTGCCCATTGTTATAAGAAAGACCTTCTATACCACACAACTTATAAACAAAGGAATTGTGCATAGATCTAGGAATGCCATTGTCCCCTTTACTCACCCTCATTAGACCAGTCATTGAATATAATGTCCCCTTTGGCATGCAACTCTCCAGACACATCCAACAACTAGAATATCCACAGAGATACCTTACTAAAAAGATGCAAAGCTTAAACAGCATGTCCTACATTGACCAACTCAAAGCCCTGTCTCTGTACTCAGTATCCTACAGACTGCTAAGTGGTGAACTGTGTCTGGCATACAAGGCATCCTCCAGTCCAGTACTGATGGATTTACTGCATATCAGCAAGTTAAATGGCATAAGAAATACTCAGTCTAGGGATCTGAATCTCTTCTGTACCATCAACAGAAAGAGGTTTATATCACAGAGGATTCCACTGCACTACAACAGTTTATCCATTTACATAAAACAAAGTTTGTCCCTGTCCATATATATTCAAGTACAACGTGGATCTATGGATAAGAAACAAAACATTTACCTCAGGACTGCCCCCTGTGCTACTAATGGACAGATGCAGCTCCTACATACTTTATCTCGTGCATGGGTCCTCTCAAATTATCTATGGTATGATCCCAGTTATTCTCATTAGGGTTAATATATAATTATTGACCATGGGATGGGTAAGGCCAATCTATAAACAAATGGGATAGTTGATTCAAGCACAAATAGGGGAGCTGGCTAGGCTTAAAATGTTTGCAATGGCAGCTAGCCTAGTACTTACCAATGACCCTGTTTTATATCTTATACCCACCGTATGCAGCACACTGCTCTGCCTCAGCACAATAACAGGTAAGTCACATACATTTGCCAAGTTTACATCCAGTCTTCTTCTCAAGCACATGATTACTTTGACCAGTATAATTTTGCTATTTAACTTACCATGTCTCTGCATTTTACATCCTCACAACATTTGCCAAATTCAGGTTAAGATTTTTCTTTACTGGTTCAGGCTCTCTAGACATTTGTATTGCTCTTTTTTTCCTAAATTCACTTCTAGTTGCAGCTTTTGAAAATTGTCAGTATCAGCTAGACCAACTAGAATTCAGTATCAAAATTAGTGCATCTTTTCTTTTATAAACCCCACAGTTTTTATCCATTCCATACACTTTACAAAAGTTTATACACTTTCCATCTTTAGCTTAAATACATCTGTGGAAGCATGCCCTTTCATGTATATTTGATTTTAGCACAAAATGTTCATTGAGCTTACTAATTGTTAACTCATATATAATACTCCAACCCTCTTAGAATGCAACTGAACTATACATGTCCTCCAGTTCTTTATCCATGGCATATACCAAAGTATTTTCCTGAATTTCTTTGGTTTCTTTAACTTGGCTGCTGTTCTGAAATGTGCATACCTCTGCATCCATTTTAGTCAGGCAAATGTTTTTATGAATTCAAACAGTTGTGTTGGGTTAAATTTCATCTTATTCAATGAAAAATCATTTTTGTGCTAAACTAATTATAATCCAGTATATGATCTCTTTGTGTGATAAAATACAGTGATTTTCTGTAATACCTTTCTCTGATCTCAGTGGATGTAACTAACCAATTACAATGGTTTTCCTGGCTGCAATGGAATTTTTGGATTTCTTAGCTGAAGACATACTAGTTCTGACATCATGTCATGATGTGTACCTCTGGTTACCCAGGCACTTTCACTGGTTGTGTAAATAACATCAGCATATACCAATATTTACAATAAAACAGCAACACTAATTTCTACAATTAATAACATCCAGATATACTTCTTCTTTTGACTTTTCCTGGTCAAGGGTCACCACAGCAGATCACCTGTCCACTTATGATTGGCAGTGGAGTTTTATGGTGTTAAGTTGCCAGCCCAGCACCCAACCTTCCACAGAAGGCACACACATGCACACACTCACACCTAGGGCCAATTTAGAGTGTCCAATCCACCTACAGCATGTCTTTGGGAGGAAACCGGAGCACCTGGAGGAAACCCACACAACCACAGGGAGAACATGCAGACTCCACACAGAAGGCACCCCAGCCGAGAATTGAACCGGAAAACCTCTTGTTGCGAGGTGACAATGCTAACTGCTGCACCACCATGGCCACTCAACATGAGGATATACTAATATTTATAATAAAAAGGCAACATTATTTTCTGCAATTAATAACAACAGGATATACTAATATTTACACTAAAACAGCAACATTAATTTCTACAATTAATAACATCAGGATATACTAATATTGACAATAAAACAGCAACTTTATTTTCTGCAATTAATAAGATCAGGATATACTAATATTTTCAATAAAACAGCAACTTTAATTTCTACAAAAGGGCAGCAGAGCAAGAATAATGTTAAGAGCTTTGATACCTATTACAAATGCACTAGGCACCTGCAAACTAGACTTAATGCATTGTAGGTAGCCTATGTCAAGTGTTCGAACCATAAAAAAGTTTAAGCATTTAGACACTGGATAAAAGGTTTGAGTCACAATGATTAAAATATACATATGTATATATAAATATATATCTATATCTATCTATCTATCTATATATATATATATATATATATATATATATATATATATATATATATATATATAGATATATATATATATATATGGATATATTTGCAGAGGGGTAGCCTCCATGCACCTTTGATACTCCTTCTACACCAACTCCAAGATAGCATTTCAGTGGAGAAAGGATACATTCCTGAGCCCTCCTGTGCCACATATCCAAATGCCTGCAACATTTGAAAAGTCAATTTTCAAACTCTTTAGCCAGTATTTCTAGTGTTTAAACTTTTGACAATTCTGGCACTTGAATGAAACCCACTGTAGGATATAGTACTTCTTAAAACAGCAACAGAAAACATTACCTCTTAAAGCAACAATGCTATTTAAGTATTCACAGTATATACAGGCATAGTTGCTATCCATTTCTAATCATCACCTACTGTCATTTATATATAATGTTCACTGCTGTTTGTATCACGCTGGCATCAGATGAGCTAAGGATAAAATGTTCTGAAGTTTGCAGTTATCTACATATTTTGTGAGCCAGACACTGGAGTCATGTTTAACAAGTGAATAAAAGATGCCAAAAAAGGCTTGTCCCCAGGTCAGAAGTTTGAGACACTCCACTGTATGATCATGTAGCCAGATGTGGCCCAGTGTTATTAAGGCTTCATTTAGCTTCAGATTCCTGACTTTATGTATGATTCCATTTTGAGCACTTTATTGGGTGCATTATTCAAAAACCAATGATTCTCTCTATCACTTTGAACAACTATACTTGTGAGGGTTATTGCTCTATAATTATTGGGTGTGTGGAAGGGCTGCCTTATGGATTGTGATCACAATAATTTACTTTCAGATATCGGGGGCATAGCCAGTTCATAATGCTCTGTTATGACTGTATGCAAGGGGTATATGAGGCTGTTTTTAATTGTGCAAATTAATCTTCCTTGCATTTGCTCACATGGAACTGGATTATCCCGCCTTAATGAAGACAGAAGTGATCATTTTGAATGTAATTTCAAATGGTATAATGTCTCAGAAAGAGTGAGTGGTGCTCCCTTTGTGTCCTGAAATTTTCTCTGATCCTGTATGCTGGTTTGTTAGCTGCATGTGCTGGCTCTGTTATGGTGATACCATTTTGATTTAGCACATCAGGGTTTCTCCCCTTCATTCTTCGATGTGGTTGCAGAAGGCCTTACTAGTGTCACCTATGTGAATAGCAGGTTTTAGCTGGAATAAAGCTTTAATTTTTTTGATTATTTTAGTGAGCTCTTTTCAAATTACTGCAGTGATGGTGCTGCAGTAGCATTGTCGCCTCACAGTAAGATGTTGTCCTGTTCAATTCTCAGTTAAAGCGTCTTCTGTGTGGAGACATGCGTGAGTGGGCGTACCTTCATTGAAGGTTGTACATCAGGGCTGGCAACTCTGTACATAAAAATCTACTGCCAATCATTAGCGGACAGGAGTTCTGCTGTGGCGACCCCTAACCGGGAAAAGCTGAAAGATACAACAAGTGAGCTCTTTCAAATTGAGGTGACCAAAGACTTGTTGCCTAGAGTAAGGTAATGTTTGAAAGCTCTGTATACACTTTTATTTTATTTTATTTTATGTTGGTTTAATATATCTATATATCAATTTATTATTATAACTCCACAAGTAAGACTTATTGTAGAATTTTCTACTATATTTATGGATATGTAGTTATTTAACATGTTTTACTGGTTTGGGATATACCGTGGATCCCTTATAATACTAAAGTGGATTAAGCAGGCAACTGGGGAATGAATGAATGCCCTCAAATAGTGCAGACAGTAATCAGCGTTCAAACAACAGAAAGAGAAACCCTTCTTCTGCCACACCAAATAAGAAAAATGTAGGGCGTCTGCAGTCAGGAAGAAAGCATAAAAGACCAGTTAGGAATTAGGACTCAGGAAGAAAGGCACTGCAGTTAAATATCCAACTTCTCTGGTGAAAGACCTTTAACTTGAATTTTTAGACTGACTATAAATACATTCGATTTATTTTTGAATACAGCTGTTCCTTAATAAAGACTAAACAAAGCCTTACATTTCTAAACATCATTCAGAAGCCATTCAAAGCCAGAAAAAAAGTGTTTTTTTTTTTTTTTACTGGTTCTGGTTGAATTCCGTAGAGATTGAGGCAGCACTGTTTTTGGTTTGCAGCACTTGTTTAGACTAAGGGGATTTCAATGTCAGCAGCATGTAATTCAGTGGTTATGATGTAAGTGCAAAAGCAATCATCTGAAATTGATAAATTACTGTTGGAATGAAATAAAAAACACATCTAACTATTATATGAAGTGATAGGTTTATTTAATTTATCTAAATATATAGAGTTTATATTAAAAAGGCAGCAGTGTACTTATGGTCAAATATCCTTACATAAGCATGGTCTCTGATAGTTCATCTAATGGGTTTAATCTGTTACAGTATAATCCACTTCTATGTTAGAGTGAGATAACATTATAGAGGCTTAAAATATACAGGTATGTTTTTTTACAGTGTGTTCAATTTCTTGTGGTAGAATATGGATATCTTACTTTTTTCACTAGAAAACTGCTGTGTATATATCTATGTCTATCTCTCTCTCTATATATATATATATATATATATATATATATATATATATATATATATATATATATATAAAATATATAAATAATATATATATATATATATATATATATATATATACACACACACACACACACACACACACACACACACACACACACACACACACACACACACACACACGAGATGGGTAGGAAGGTAGGTAGATAGCTATACAAACTTATTTGCCTTCTGGTAGGAAAATATAAATGTGAATTTAAACTGAGAAGATTGTAACTCAGGCAAAGCTTTCACACCAAATGTCATCACCCTGTTTCCAACTCCTTGTCTGCACCAGTCTGGGAATGACTTTACATAAGTTTATTGTACTTTTAGCTTGAACATTATTAAAGCTGATTTTGCGCTTTTCCCAGCAGTTTTGTGACTGTGAAACAAGCATATCTAAGTACGCTTGTATGGTTGATTTCAAAAATAATGTTTCCATATTGTCTTGCACAGGTTCAGAAGGTGTATTTTTTGATAAGTTTATATTGTCGAGTTTACTCCCAGCAGACTGGGTATAATCTCTGTAGACAGATCTTGTGCAAACCTTTTTTTTTAAGCACATAGTATTGTTAATGAAATTTACTAAAAACTATTTGTTTCTGTAATTATTAGAGTTGTCACCTATATACTGCAGTGGTGGTGCTGCGGTAGCATTGTTGCCTCACAGTAAGACATTGTGCTGTTCGATTCTTAGCTAAAGCGTATTCTGTGTGGAGACATGCGTGAATGGGTGTACCTTCGTTGAAGGTTGTGCATCAGAGTTGGCAGCTCGGTACATAAAAATCTACCGCCAATCATTAGAAGACCGGAGTTCCACTGTGGCGACCCCTAACCAGGAAAAGCTGAAAGACACAACAACAATTATTAGAGTTGTCACCTACATATTTTTCTGGAATGTGTGGAAATTCATTGCTTAGCCCTATAGCCTGCAATCTACTCAAATAACTTTTTTTGATCTGAATCAGTACTATGGTCCTTGGTAATGTTGGAACTTTAATCATTGTACCTAGCGAGTAAGAATTACCAGATTTCTCGCAGTGCGGCCTGTTCTGGCTTGTGTGCACACCCATGTGAAAACACATATATGTAACACACATTCTGCAGTGAGGAAACTGAAGGATGCATTACTCTGTGAAAGGAAAACATATTTAGGCAACAATGTACCCAGCAGAGTTAAAACTGTACAGGCAATAATATACAGCGAACTACTGGCTGTCTATGACAGGCACTGGGCAACACAGGAAAAAGAAAGAGTCAGTTATCTGAATAGACAGAGGAGACAATGTGATTGTATTAGGCAGGCATTCACACATCTGTAATATATACACTCAGCTAAACTGTAAGTAAATTCATTAACAATTAGGAGTTCTGCAACATATCCCAATAGCTTGTAATGGCTTAGATACAGTAATGATCGAAAAAACAGGTAGAAACATTAAAACCAAGCAAAATACAGTAGTATTATAAAGTGTGATAAAATAAAAATATAAATACGTGGTTGTTTAGTTTTAGTGTTATAAAATACAGAGAACATGCTTACAGTTATCAAGGGTATCAGAACCTGTCAGAGATTTGGGATGCATGGATAGGCTTAAAAAGGCCATTGTGGTTGTTAGCCTAGTAAACACCTATGAACCTATAAATAGAAAAATAAAGTACAGAAAAACATCAATACTTATAACACCTAGTATTCAGAGACTTACCTCAGAGACACACTGTGCTACACAGTTCTACGGACACAAACTGAAAGTGAAACTTAACCTAATGCAACAAGAAAACAGTATACCATTCCTACTCAGAGCACCGGAGAGCATACATGACTACAGTTAATATACCTAGCTTGAATATGTCCAAATTGCAGACTTTAAAATGAATGAGAAACAGGAATCTAATAAAAAATACAGAAGTTCTGGGTGCAACAAGTGAAATATCTGGTGGTGTGAGGTTTTGGAAATCAGTTTGTGAAAAGTGTTGAAACTCTAACATCCAATGGCCCCATGTGATCAGTCTTCCACGTACATGCCTCCTTCGAGTGCATGTAGCATGTAGTCACATCATTTCAATAGCTAATTCTGTAATTTCCCCAAGACTCTATAAACATCCAATGGCCCCATGTGATGAGTCTTCCACGTACATGCCTCCTTCAAGTGCATGCAGCATGTAGTCACGTCATTCCGATAGCTAATTCTGTAATTTCCCCCAGACTCTGTTAATATCCAATGGCCCCATGTGATCAGTCTTCCACTTACATGCCTCCTTCGAGTGCATGCAGCATGTAGTTACATCATTCCAATAGCTAATTCTGTCAATTCCCCCAGACTCTGTTAACATCCAATGGCCCTATGTGATCAGTTTTCCACGTACATGCCTCCTTCAAGTGCATGCAGCATGTAGTCACATTATTCCATTAGCTAATTCTGTCATTTCCTCCAGATTCTTTTAGGTGCCAGCAGTGCAGTAGGCCATACTGCCTTCCTCCCTGAAGGATGTGGGAGCTAGGATCAGTCACTTATTCACATTCCCCCCACCCAGGTTCATCCAGCACTTGGAACGTCAAGTGAACCCAGGTCATCTTGGTCGAAGTTAGGGCTTTACTCTTCTATGTTGCAGAACTAAGGAGAGCTGTCACATTTCTGCTTTCATACATAATAATAATAATTGGCTAGATGTAGAGACAGAGGCACTAAAAGAAATCGGTATTACTGAGTTAAAAAAAGTTTACAAAAGCTTGCAGCATAGATTAAGAAGGAAACATCATTATCAACCCCTTTTTACCCATCTTCTCCACATGGAGTTGGGAGCCATATCAACAGTGGCCATCTCTCTTAATTCTATGTCACCATCCTACCTTATTTAACAGTGTCTCATGTCTTGTCTCACTCAATTCATATATCTCTTGGCTTGACATTCTCATCTCTCTTGCTTTGCTCCTATTTCTTCAAAATTGTTTTCAACAGATCATTTTCTGCTTTCCTGTACATGTTTCTGAACCACCCCAATCTGTTCTATCTTTCCTTTTTTGCAACTGGAACTACCTTGGCTTGTGCTTTGATGTCTTCATTTCTTGCTCTGGCTCACAGTATGTATCCTATTATCCATCTCAGGGGCTTCATCTCTATCTCCTCTAACCTCTTCAGCTGCTCTGCCTTCACTGCCCAGGTTTTAGTACCATACATAAGTACTGATCACGCCTCGGTTTTGCACACCTTCATTTTCAGCTGCTTTGGCATTTTTCTATGTCATACTACCCCTGAAAGATACTGGTGTGTCATTTAGTAAAGCATTGATGCTGTAGTAGAATGCAATGATAATCTCTCACACTTCATGGACATAAACATTTCCCCGACAAATATTCCCATTTGTCAGCTTGATGACTTAATGATAAATCTTCTGTTTTGAGCTTGGTACATTCTGCTTCCATGAACACGTAACAGTGACTCAGGAAGAAGACTTTTCACTGACTTGGAGAAGACACTGATAATAACATTTTAGAGCAGTCAGAGAAGAGGGCTATCAGCTGCATTATGTTACCAAACATAACACTATCTACCTTTTTTTCTGTCAGATTTTGACATATTTTCTGTACATTCCTCTTTAACTTTGATTTTTTTTTATCCTGATTCTTAAGCTTATACTCTCTTTGATCTGATTTTCAAGTTTCACCTCAAGAATACCTTCTTTTTTTCATTTAAAGCACGTGCTATGGCCCTGTCTAGCATAGTCATTGCAACTGTTCTGTTATCACTGTGCTTATAAAATGGGCCTGCTGGTACCCTAATTTCAGTACTCATGCCATCTGTTTGTACATTACCCTAAATGGCCAAAATGTATTTGTTGTGTGTTAACATCCTGAGTTATATCTACCCTTCCTTAAATGATTCATTTTGCACTTTGATAGTTAGAGCACAAGGATACTTCCAGCCATTTTGTATGCTCCAAGTCCAAGGGATGCATTTCAGCAATTATATCACAGTGTCCAAAATTTCACTAACTTTGAAAGCTTCCTGCTATATTAAAAGATACAGTTGTAAAAATGTTCAGTCCGCAGCTATAGAGCAAATCTCTTTAAAATTCTAGCTGCTTCCTAATTAATTTTCTGACCTCACAAGGTTAAAAAAAGTCCTTCCAGAGTCCCTATCTGACCCATTCATATATTCCAGACGGACATTATCCCAAATATATAAAATTTAATTTTTCAAAACTGCCGAGCCTGAGATATATATTTCCTCTTTCTTAGCTAATTCATCTTGTTGTTTGTGAGCTGGAATAGAAAGGTGCTACCCAATCACCCAATCACTGTCCCAAATTGACAGCACTAGCTCTGCTCCATGGCATCCTCACCACCCAAGACTTCACCAACCTGAAGATCTTCTTAATACCCAAATATAAGAAGCACTGTTTGTACTTTACTGTCTTGCATGAACCATTAAATCTTCATTAAGGCTTCCAATATGCATCACAATATATTCTTATGATGACCCTTTTCCTGGCCTTGGTCGTCAGCTGCATCTGTCAAACTCAGTAACATTCTCTTTATTCTCCACTCTTGCATAACATCACTGTCATTTTGACTTTTTCTTTAAACTCATTTTCTTAGCTGACTTGCCATTATACTAAGCAGTATACCTGCCTACATTCTTGCACTATCGGCTGTGTAGCTGTAATGGTCTGGGAAATTTAATTCCTGTTGAGCCACCCTGACTGCTGAACATGTACCAGGATATTCTGACGGCAACCTTGGATAGCATTTGAATACTGAGGGTTTATGTTAGATAAAATCAAGAGGTACATTTAACAATTCCAGCTGGTCCTATTAGGTCAGTAATAATCATTTAAATAAGTACTGCAAAACTGAATCCACACTGTTTATTATGGCAATGCTACAAAAGCACGCAGCAAAAAAAAAATAATAATAAAAAAAATGATTGGAACATATGTAAAAACATCTATTCCCTATTTTTATACATAATAGAATCACTGTCTTAATAAGTTGCTAAAAAGTATTACTATGCTGTAGCTATGTCAGACTTGCAGTAAAATAAAAGAACTGTTATTACCCTCATCTCAAACAGTGAAACTGTAATGTTCAAAGTAACTTACAGCAGACCTCAGCTCACTCTCTACAATTACTTTGTGTGACCTGCAAAGTGTATCACTAATGTTAAGGAAAGTGTGTAAATGTCTTTTAGAAATAGCAGTCTACATTTAAAAAATAACTTAAATTATAATTTATATTACCTGAAGAGTACCTCAGAAGTTGGAACATTGTAAAAGTTTCTGCATACCAAATCTAAAACTTTATAAAACACTTAAATGGAAGCATTTGCACATTAACCCCTTTGTCAGGGACAGGGGCTATGATCCTTCGATCCAAGTTTTGAGTGCAAGATATACAGAAAAATAACAAAGTAAAATAAAATATAAATAAATATAAACATAAATTCATTTAATATAAATATATGCATGAGATTTGGTTCTGAGGTTTTGTAGCAAATGTGCATCATTACCTTGGGATATGCACCACACTAGTTTATAAGGTTCATCTAACAACAGCAGAGCAGGGTTATGAACAATGGCTTCCAAGGCCATTCCTGTCCACACTCTCATCTCATTGCCTTTCAGTACTAGCTGATCCATAGTACCTTAATTTGGCTGAAGGATTGCAAGGACACATACACAAAAAAAAATCCTGGTGAGGCTAGTAAGTTCTTAAAAGTACTACATTGTGATAGATACTGCCACCAGTTCCACTCCTAAGCTCAAGTGATTTTAAAACATGGTAACACTCCTAGAGATATGCCAAATCAAAACATTATAACTGATGACAGTTTTGCTGAAGGATCTTTCTCACTTTGTGAGATAATTGTCTCATTCTTTTCAAACAAAATAACTATAATTCTTTAGTGCTACAAACTGAGTAATATAGACAAGCTGCATTTTTACATGTTGAAAATACAAAATAAAGGGTTCTGTTAAGCAAATGACTTGACAAAGAATACTGACTAAACGGCCAATTACTCTCTAATGTCTGGCCAAAATAATCACTAGACCTTTCTACCACTGTGTAAAAAGTGAAAAGTATGACAAGCAGAGCAACAATGAAGCAAAATGCATACACAGAGAAGGAGTCCTGAAGGGGAAAGTAAGCATTAACTGACTAACTAAAACTGATACAACACTGCTCTTGCCTCATCTACATCAATGTCCCTTCTGGAAAATAAAATCTTTATTTATATATTTTATATTTGTATGTTTATTGCACACTAACATATTCACAGGTACTCCTTTAAAGGCAATTCCCAAGAAAGGCAAAATAAATAAAAAAAAAAAAAAAACAAATCCAAGCAGTAATGCTCTCTCCACCTCAATCATTTTACTAAATTTGTTTAACTGATACTATATTTGTTGCCTTGTTTAATAGGGTTTCTTTAGCTATTTTCTATGTGTTTTATTTCTATTTTAATTTGCAGTGTTTTCCTTTTGGGTACTGTGTTATCAAAGTTAGCTCTTAGGTAAAACTTCCTAGCAGACTCTTTCCACTAAATGTGTACATATTTTCATCTGCCCATGTGTGTGTGTGTGTGTGTGTGTGTGTGTGTGTGTGTGTGTGTGTGTGTGTGTGTGTGTGTGTGTGTGTGTGTGTGTGTGTGTGTGTGTGTGTGTGTGTGTGTGTGTGTGTGTCTGAGTGTGTTTGTAATTTGACTCCTAGGTTAGAACGGCTACTTTGTTTTGTTAGATGACTATTTCTGTTTCACGTTATTCAATTCCTGTCTCCATCGACAGTTCTTCATTTTCTGCTTGTGAAGTGTATGCTTTCACTTTTTCACAAGAGATTATTATCTTTTACCTTATTGGGTGCATTTTACAATTCAGAATCAGGTAATATTCTTAAATATTATTATTTAGTGCTTTTATTAATGTAAAATGAATTTAATGGGTGTCATAATATTGATTCCTGTCATGTTCTGTTTATTTAGCATTTTTATTTTTATGCAAACTTAATAATGCATTTGAGTTAGAGATGTATGTCTGGTGACTGGTGACATTTTTTATTGATGCATGGTATGTTTTTTTTTTTTGAGTAATTACATCTTTTGCAGCTTTCCCTGATAAAAAGGTTTTTAAGATGGTTCCAATTTATAAGATTTTGAAGTCTGTGAGGTAGTAGGGATCTGTGAGTGAATATTAGGTCCAGATAGCCTGTATTAGTTTCTTCACATAAATGGAACATATTTGATACACAGAGAGTTGCCAGTTTGGTTAGCCAGGTATGTACATATATATTTGTATCTATCTATCTATTGATCGAGTAGATACATATATAGATATAAATATTGATATAGACATTGATATAGATATACATGCGAGTGTGTATATGTATGAATGCCTGAACTTATAGTTTCCCTTACTCCTGATTAAATGTTGGGAAAATCAAGTTTTGCTAACAACAAAATGAGATTGACAAATTTCTGCTTTTCTGATTTTAATCATCCTCTCGCTCCCGCTCTCTCTCTTTCTTTCTTTCTTTCTTTCTTTCTTTCTTTCTTTCTTTCTTTCTTTCTTTCTTTCTTTCTTCCTGTGCCACTCATTCATAGAACATCATGGCAGCATCCCTTATTCTAACCAATGATCTAACGTGCCTGCTTCCCTCTCTTGCCTCTTTCTGTTATCTAGCCTGTTTCCCTTTACTTCCCTGCCCCCCAATGCAGCTGTTTTACCTTTAATTCCACATTAGTATGAAATGGAATGAGATGACAGAAAAGAACCTCATTTACTAAGATCACCCTTTTTTATGATACTCAAAGCATTTCTGCAAGTAGGCTTGCTTCATGAACATGCAGTGTCCTAAAAAATGATATACATAACTATCTTACTTTGTAGAGCAGATGAGGCATGCACTGACTTTAGCAAAATAAAAGTATGAATAAAGGTGCTGAAAAACTTAAAGCAAGAAAATCTAGTTATCTTTGAAGGCAAGCTTTTGGTTTCCTGTTCTTATTCAATGAACAAAACACTTTCTCCATACTGGTGAGTTATTTGATAGTATTTGACAAAAAGCAGTATAAATTCAAGAAAGTTATCTTACCAACTAGTTATGCTCCATGTATGCTTAAACAGTCAAGACAGTTAAAAGGTAGTATATCAGTAAGTAACACTACTAATGCAACAAAATGTGCCATGTTGGTTCAGGAAAAAGAATATTAACCTTGCAGATTTAAAATTATTATGAGATCAAACATACTTTTCAGAATTCATTTTTAAAGTGTTTTTCATTGCAGAAATTGGAGCTCTGATGGGTCTATATTATAAGAATGAAAGTGCATATGCGCAACTACATAAAAGGTGACACATAATGCATGAAACCTAAAAATAGTGAACGGATACATAAACAAATATTTCCTTAGGGAAAAAACTTACATGGCCGTTCGCTAAAAAAAATTATTTAACATCATAAACAGGTGGGGGCCTTCACCCCCCACACCCCCCAATGTGGGGGGCTATGCTCCCCACACACCCCTATCTAAATATACCAACTCCGGGATTGCACTATAGGGAAGGAAAGAGCAACTCCGTGTAGTTGGCCAACCATCTCCTTCCCTATGACATATTCATTGAATCGCTTAAATGCAATTCGATGAATATGTGTCACTTTTCCGTATTCGCTTAGAAACATTTTCGTGCTTCATACCATTTAAAACATTTTCACATTGAAAAAAGAAAACAATAATAGCTCATAGAATGAAGCAAAGCAAACAAAAACCTTTAAGCTTTTGATTCTGTTAATTTTATTTCTGAAAACACGGCTTGATGCAGGATGCTTAACAAGGAAAAGCTGCTTAGTGTGACAGATTTATTGTATCTTTGCTGCTTTAACTATACTAGGACAAGATTATGTCCACATGAGGATCTTTATTCACTACAAGGGAAATGAAGGAAAATCTGCCCAAGAAATGGAACCATGACTGAGAACAACTACCACAGAGGGAAGTAATCAGAAGCCCGAGTGTGATGAACTGCAGAAGTGAGGTCAGAATGGGACCATAACTTGTGATCTAGTAATGTGTTACAGCAAACATATAGACATATTACTGAGCAGAAACATCACTGAATAAACTTACAATGAAAAAAATAACCCTTCTTCTATAGTATCTGATTGTCTCAACTAAATGTAAACATGTAATGATAGTTACTTTTAGTCAGAGTTTTTATTAGCTAAATTCTGTTTATTACAATTACTGCATGAATTGTTTAGCTAAATCCTATTTATTACCTATATTTACTGCATGCATTGTTCAAATATTGACTGTAGCTGCACACCCATTACATTTACTGTGTCTGCAAAGCAACACTTGTGATTTATAAACATACCCTTTTACCATATAAGATAGCCAGTAATAATGCAACTGTTTATTAGGAAAGAAATAATGAATGTGAGAGCAGTAAATGAAAAGAAAAAAACACAATCATTAAATTAGACAGCAGGTGCAGAAACAAAAAAGGTGTCATGAGAAAGAATGTTGAAACCACCTATAAGAATCAAATCAGATTGTTAAGTCTTTTCAACTTGGGACAATGACAGTCTTGTTTTGAATTATCATTTTATAGAGTTTATCTAGATAAAGTGTCTTTTTAAATCTACATGTATAACTGCATATGTGAAGAATTTTATGCTTCTTTAAATTAATCATAAAGAGCAGTTAAATTATGTTGAAGTTAAAATGGTGTTACTTAAATCTTTCTACTTTAATTCTAAGGCTTAATGTTGCCTTTTAAGAGACTAAACCCAGGAATCAGAAAGGTAAAAATGAATACTCACTGATCCACTTGCCTGCCATATCATAGAGTGTTTGCTTTCTTATAAAACCACTCAACTTTTTGAAAATGTTATTTTATATGCTTTCTACATGTACAGCCTATGTAACTGTAATGGATTGTATTGTCTTTTATGTCTGTGTTCTCTAAAATAATTTATTCTGCATGCATGCTTACATTTGAATTGGCTTCATAACATAGGGTTAAATGTTTTCTATTGTTCTTTATGTATTTTACATTGTCACACCTGCTACTACCTGCTCTATCTCAAAGTAAAGCAAAAAGCTGAAGATTGAAGACTGACCCTCCTCATACTAAAGTAGTTGAAATGGTTATACTTTATCAGAAATCGTGCAGCACATTATTTAAATTACAACCCCTTTGTGGAGTCATTCAAAATGGAAGTTAAAAGTTTTCACTAATTTGTTAAGGTTAACTTTTATGACTGTACTGGCTCTCTTTGACTTTCAGTCATCAAAAGTCAGGTTATCATAATAAGACATTGAAGCATATTTTGTCTTCAATCCAGGCTGTCTATTGTAGTTAAGGAGAGAACTATAACTTTGCAGAGCAGCTTTGCAGTCATGAGAAGTGTACTGTAGGCCTGGTAAGTTTTTAATCTTTTTACTGGCAAAAAGAGGTGCAATAGAACTATTTTTAAATTTCAGGGCAGCATCAGGTATAAACTTATACCTACTGAAATAATTAATACATGTTGGACCATTGTTTTATGATGCTTGTTATTCACTAAAGTGCTCTGCCACAGATAGCAAATACTTTATTTTTGTGATCTTGGATAGGTTGAACATTTTCAAAATACCCCATGATCAGCTTAACACCTTAATTACAGATTTTACTCATGAGGATCTATCAGATGGTCTCCACGTTATGCTGTTGAAGAATATGCCAGGCCGGGATGCGATACCAGTGGTGCATAATGAGGCAATAAAAGGGAAAATATCTCCAAAATAACTGTTCCATTTTCAGACCTTGTTCTCTATAAGTGCCCTACCATCTCTGTCTAAAATCTCCTTAATCACCTTTCTAGCTAAACCAGAAAACTAACTAACAAACTAAGAAGGATATTTTTGTAATTGGTAAGTAAAGGCATATTTATTCAATATATGTTTGTGCTGTCTAATATGTGTTGTGTAACTGCCATTAGACTTAAATATTTCTTGGGTATGTTGACAGCACTTAGATGAGTAGTGATTATCTTTCATAGAAGTAGTATGGTCCATTTCTGGCCCCTCCCCCAGAAATAATTATTGTTGTTTAGACTGGTATCCTACCCTGCAGTTGTTATCCTGCCACACTTTGAAAATTCATGCAACATGATTAAATGTTCCATTAAAGGTGAATTGCTGAAGTACAAGGACGTGCTATTAAATGAAAAATTTTCTTCATCTTGTTGCTTGATTTTTCCTTCGTTATTGGAATTTGGTGTTTTTTGTTTATCATTCCATTTCGTTCATGTCTTGTTTTGGTATAATATCATTATAACTAGGCCTCTTCAAAAATGGCATGTCATTCATGTTAGTTAAGGAAAGCTGCTAGGCTATGTTCCACTCTTGATTTTGATAGCACACTTTTTAAAGTTATACCATCATTTAAACTGGTGAGTGTACATGCATTTAGTCTAATCTGCCATATCAGCTCTTTATACTCTGTTCTAAATAAGCTGCAACAAAGCTGATTTGTTTTTATTGCTTAATTAACCCTTACTGTGATCTTTTTTTTACTTTGTATTTCATTGGTCCTATTTGACCACATGTTTTTTGATTAAGTGTATCTAAATTAGCTTTAATTAAAGAACATCAGTTCTAATGAAGTCCTATTGAATCAGATAAAAGTGCTCAACTTGTGTTTATTAAAGTTTTGCTTCCAACATATGGGGCTTGCTGTGTGTGTTCCCTGAAAACATTCAGTATGTACAATTTACAGAAGTTAATAGACTGTTTATGGGTGATCTTTGGGAGATAGCACAACAGCAGGGAAAGGGCAAATTCCTTTACCAAACTGCGATATGATCCTGTACAAAAGGCTGCCAGCAAAAACTTTAATTCGAAAAAACATTTGCTCATATGAGTCATTTTTTATATATATATATATATATATATATATATATATATATAGTACCTAAAATACATAAATCAATTAGTAACCCACATGAAAGAACAATAGTGTCAGGTCGGGGTTCTTTAACTGAACTCCTGTCTGTTTATTTAGAATCAAAACTGAAACCTTTGCTGACTTTGGTCGGGGCACGTTTGAGAGATTCGACACAATTTTTGAAGCTTTTGAATGATTTACAGGTTCTATTGGGTTCCTACCTATGTACCCTTGGATATACAGTCACTGTATACTAATATCCCCTATGAGGAGGGTCTTAAAGCTGTGAGGTTTTGGCTCATTAATTCTGATAAACATTGTGATTTTTTATTAGATCTAATAGAGATTGTTTTGGAAAACAATGTTTCTTATTTTAGCAATGACTGTTATTTACAAGTTAAGGGTACAGCTATGGGTACAATTTACACTGACCTTTTCATGGGCTTAATAGAACACTCTTTAATTTATCAAGATGGTAATCCATGTGGTGGCATTACCCAGATGATTGTTGGAGCGCTTGGGCTGGAACAGTTGAAAAATGGAACCAGTTTGTGTTGTATCTAAATTCTAATGTATTTAGTTTAATGTTTATAGACAGAATTGAATCTTGTAATACAGATTTCCTAGATGTCAATATTACTAAACTAATTGATTGCATTACCTATATAGGAAACCTTTTACCAAGAACTCTTTATTAGAGGCTAGCAGCTGCCTCCCTAGGCATATAGTTACTAATATTCCTAAGGCCCAATTTTTATAGTTGTGGCATGTTTGTAATAACAACAAGCAATTTAAAAGAGAGGCAGAAAAATGACTGCAGGATTTGTTAAGAGAAGGTATAAACTCTCTAATGTGGGTGCAGCTGAAGAGCTTGTATCTAATTTAAATAGACATGACGGATTCCCATCAGCATCTTGAATGCTGACAATATCGAATCTGATATTGCTGCCTCGAGAATGCCGAAAGTGCAGAATGTTGAATGGGTAAACAGAAGTCGCTGTAAGGGGAGATTTCCATTTACTTCAATGTAGTGAGGTGTCAGAGTTGGTATATTTAAGTAGTGTGGGGCGCAAGGGGGCTTGCCCCCCTGCCTGCACCCTTTAGTTTTTTTTTTTTTTTGTATCAGCATTCGAAAATTGAATAGTTCGATCATGTCAGTTCGACATTTAGTGATTTGAACTATTCAGTTTTCGAAATGCTGATATAGACCTAACCTGACTTACTAACAACTAAGAATAAGAATGAGGGGCTGACAGCTGAGCCATCTAGGTTACATTTTGTTACCACATATCGGACCACTACTTTTAGGATTAAGGAGATTATAAATGCATTTTGCTATATATTGAGTACAGATGATTGTTTTGGTCAATGTGTAGAGGATTATTGTCAGCTCATTTACCGTAGGGGCAGAAATATCAGGGAGTTCCTTTCTTGGTTTAATAAAATTGGTTTTAATAAAGAGAGTTTCATGGAGAGAAGTACCGTTGCTGACTCAGCTTATTGCAGTGACTGTTTACTGCAAGGTTATATCCAAAGCCAGATCCTTCACATCAGTGAATATCCCCAAGGCTTTTAATATTAAATAGTTAATTACTTGCAATACTGAGTGAATGATACATGTGGCTGGATGCCAATGTGGGCCTTTTATGTGGGCCAGACATCAAAAATGTTTAAAAGCAGGATAGCTGTCCACTTCCGTGATATTAATTGTAAGAGAGAGAGAGATGGAGAGAGAAGTGCCCTATACCAAAATAAAGTAATGCACACTACAGCACAATTTGTTTTTGGTGGGTTGGATTTAGTGAGGGGTGGGGGGTTATCAGAAGCTGACAAACATAAGCTATTAGATAGGAAGGAATGGTTATGGATAGTTAACCTGGGTGCTTTATATAAACCAGGTTTAAATAAAAATTGGTAGCAGATAATTAGCTTTATAATAGCTGGATTTAGTGTTTATTAATATTATATGTCTTTCTTTATTTTAGTATTGTATTTTTAGTATATTATTTTCTGTTTTTTGATGATAGGGTTTACTTTGATATAAAATTTTGAAGAGACTTTGTGCACTATTTATGCATGCGGTGAAAATCAGCATTGTCTCTTTAATTACGGTTTATTGACATGGTAATGCTGGCCCTTTCCAAATTGCACTGAAGACGCCAAGTGGCGAAACTGGTCTCTGTTATGCTTATGGTCACCACTGTTTGAGCTTTGTGGCCTGAATATTACTATGAGTGTACTACATTAAATGACCTTTGGTACTTAAATTACTTGTTCGTTTGTTTTTCCTGAAATCCTGAATGATATACATTGTTTCAAATACCTATATGGTACATTCCAAGAAGTGATACTAAACGTTACCGCTGAAATATACTAGAGTATTTTTTCTACTTGTTTTTGTGTTGGGCTGTGTTTGGTTTTAGTCAGAGGTATATATTGACTGAGTCCATTCACTACTTGAGTCTGTGCACTGGTTTTTGGTGGAGTGTATGTATGCATGTGTAAATATATATATATATATATATATATATATATATATATATATATATATATATATATATATATATATATATATATACACTTACAATGCTTACATACATAGACATATACACATATTCTGGTACTTCTGGTACAAAGATATTTCTGTGAAACTGTGCTCAGTAGCAGAACTGATATAGCAGAGCTAATTACCTGGCTGTGTTGGATTCTATAACCATCTGGATATACCGAGGTGATACAAGTATACTTTTTTGCACTTAATCTGTTTCAGTGATAGTTAACAAAACTGTAATACATTTATATATTTAGTTTGTTGTTTTTTGGTGGCCTCAGTCTGCATTGTTTTTTTTTTCTTGCCCTCCCACCCAGCTGTTGTACTCTTAAATTTGGTGGCTTTCAAATTGCCTGCTTCCTGCTGTAAATTTGATTTTGGTCACTCCTCCCATTTCATTTTCTCACTCAACTGAGTACAGTGAGATCATTTGGGAAGGAATACCCCCTTGTTTCTTTGACAGTCCCATCTCATTTGACCACTCGACTAAGTACAGTGAGATCATTTGGGAAGGCCAACCCCCTTAGTTTTTTAATCTTGATCTATCTTCTGTGTCCTCCCTCTCCACTTTAAAAAAGTAATAATAATAATAATAATAATAATAATAATAAAATATACTTTAGTCAGCTGCTTTTACTGTAATTGTGTTCTTCCTACTTTATTACCTTATTTTTTTCTGCGTGCTCTTAAGTGTTCAAGTGTTTTTATTCTGCTGCATTTATTACTGCTTGTTAGTAGCTTCATTAAATTTATCTGTTATTCTAAGCATTTTAGTTTTGGTTTTAAAACTTGTGCTTCAGGCTAGTTACTTTACATTTAAGAAGGTTTTTGTGGCCTACACTCTTGTGGACAAACCCTTATCAAAACCATCTCTCCATAAGTCCGCCCACACATTCAGAACACCACGTCTGGACAATTCCCATCAGTTTATCTTGCCAGCCTGATCAACATGGGTTTAATGAGACTGTGTAGCAACTGCCTCATGTTTACTGATAGCCCTCTTTTCCTAGCACATAACTGTTCTACTTGCGAGAAATGCATCTACATCAATAACCTGGAATCCATGCTCTCTCACACCATAATCAGTATACCTGTCAAAGAGGAGATTGCCAGCACAAACACCACACCACTCACATCACATAGCCAAGCACAGCACACACCTACCCATGCAGAGATTCTCAATAAACACTTACCTAAACAGCAGAGACCTCCAAAACACACTCACAAACATTTCATGCAAAACAGCAAACACATCACACACAGCAGACAACACACCAGTGTCTCACAAACATAGCCCATAAGGCAAAACAATAAACCAACACAGCCCACAAGGCATAACAATAAACCAAACATACCAGTCATTGGCAACTCAGTTGCTAAACACAGTGATATCTGCCTTACCAGGCTTGACAAGGAGAAGGTCACGGTCAGTTGTTTGTCTGGTGCCAGAATCTGCCACATCACACATGCACTTAAGTGTCTCTGCAACAAGTACAAGTACGACTCTGTCATTGTCCATGTTGGTGTGAATGACTTGAGATGTATCTACCTGGACTATATAAAGAGATACATGTTTGAGCTGTTAGAGTAAATATCCCAGGCAGCTATGACCCTAGCCCTAAGCAGCAAACTACCTTCATCAAGAAAGATACCACAATGCCAACAAAAAATCATTGGCTTCAACAATTGGCTTAGTTTCTGGTTTCATTCCAAGGGGATCTAGTATCTGTCTGCCTGGGATGACATGGTTGACAGTCCTTGATGCTTTGTCAAAGATGGCCTCCACCTGTCACCACTGGGATTCCAGATCCTGGGCAAGGATCTTGCCTCCCTCATTGTGCCTTTTGTAGGCAATGTCCCAAAGATGAATTTTCCAACATAAAAGATCTGTCAAAAAATTGAAGGTCATGCTGCTTAATGCTAGGAGTCTTAACCTGAAAATGCAGTCACTGGAGACTCTCCTTGCACTGAAAGATGCCGATTTGTGCAGTTATGGAAACTTGGTTCAGGGCTGCAGGGAGCACCCCTGCCTTACCAGACTATACCACATTTCACACATTCCAACCCCAAAATGAGGTTGGGAAGACTAAGGGTGGTGGAGTCTCCATCTTCATTAAGGACAGGCATACCTCCAGACTGGTTTGCCAGCATGTTGCAGTGGAGCTACTCCAGGTGCAACTGACAGTTGGCAAGACATCCATCCAAGTTATAGCCAGCTAGAGACCCCCCTCCATGACTCAGGACATCCACTCTTCCTACCTAGATCTACATGACTCCATCAAGGTACCCCCTAACACCCTGATCCTTAGTGACTTCAACTATCCCACCATAGACTGGGTGAAGTATTCCTGCACGAATGCAGTCACCCAATGATTCCTTGACTTAATCAATTTTATCATACTAGACCAGCTCATTTCATCCCCTACAAGGGGAGGTAACATTCTGGATTTGATTCTCACCAACATGGGTGATCGCTGCACCACTCCCATAGTATGTCCTTCCCTGGTGAGATCAGATCATCGGTCTGTCTCATTCAAAGTTTCTATCCCCACCCAACCCCACTCCCCAGCTGTAATCAAGCTAAAAAACTTCTCAAAAGCTGACTGCAGCCTCCTAAGAGACAGTATCAGTAGCTTCACACCTCCACCTCAGAAGATGTAGACAGTTATGCTGAACAGTACCCCAATGCATTATACAAACACCTGTACAACTGCATGGACTCAGCCTTACCCAACAGAAATAAAACCTGCTCTTCAAGGAAATGCAAACTCATTTGGTGAACAGCCTGTATCAACAAGCTTTACAACAAAAGGAAGAAACTGTTGTCCAAGGGTAAAAAAGAACACATTCCAAATTGGAAAAACTCTCTCCTTAGCCTCAACAAGGAAATTAGATCACTAGTGAAAACCTCCAAAGTGAATTATGAACTGAAACTAGCTTTCAAAACAAAGGGAAACCACAAAGCCTTCTTCAGTTATGTCAGGAATCTTCATGGTAAAGCCCAAGATTGTTCCAAATTAGTACTTAACAGTATCACTTACACTGATTCTGTTGATGTAGCCAGCCTGCTAGCAGATAGGTTCAGCACAAATTTCACCCCCCTGTTCCCCCAAGGGCCCATTCGACATCCCTGATACTTGTTCTGCTCCTCACATCTCCATAGGTCAAGTGTCAAAGGCCCTATCCAAGGCAAAGAACACAGCTTCCATGGGACCTGATAGTATCCCAGGCTGTATTCTGCACCATCTCCAGCAAGAACTAGCTTCGCCATTGAACACCCTATTCAACCACAGCCTAAGTACAGGATTCATTCCAGCAGAGCGGAGAACTGTCATTGTCATCCCCTTGCACAAAGGTGGTGCCACTACTGACCCTGGAAACTATCACCCCATTAGCTTGATAAGTCTGATCTGTAAAGCCATGGAGCATATTATTATGGATCTCATAAATAAGGACATAAGCAATCTCCAAGCACTTGACCTCACCCAGTTTGGATTTGTCAAGGGCAGATCTTGCCTATTGAACCTGGTTGACTTCTTTGAGACTTTTCACCAAGGTCCTGGATGAGCAATGGTCAGTGCATACAGCTTACCTTGACTTGACCAAAGCCTTTGACAAAATCCCCCACTCAGGTATCATCGAAAAGCTAACGCAACTTGGTGACCAACTGGCTCAGTGACAGGAACCTCAAGGTCAAAATAGGTGCATTTACTTCTGAGAGCAGACCTGTCACTTGTGGAGTTCCCCAGAGATCTGTCCTAGGACCCCTACTGTTTGGCATCTAATTCTCAGAGATCCAGGCAAAGACAAAAGGCCTGCGGCTGACCAAGTTTGCGAATGACTGTAAGTTGGTTGCTGTTATTGGCTCCCCATATGATGTTAACATAGTGTAAGAGGGTCTCACAACAACTAATGACTGGTGCCAAAGTCATGGTCTCAAGTTAAACACAAAAAAAGTATCATCATATCATTTGGCAAAAACATGGCCACTTCTGATTACCACATCAATGGCAAACTCCTAAGCACAGAATCTGTGGTGAGAGACCTGAGTACTCAGGTTGACAACAATCTCACATTTGACCATCATGTAGCGGCAGTGGTCAGAAAAGCCTTTTACTGGGTTCATCTCATAAGTAAAGGGACTACATACAGAAAAAAGGAGGTTATTACTCCTCCCTCATTAGACCAATAATTTGAGTATAACATCCCATTTTGTATGTACCTCTCCAAACATCTGCAACAACCGGAAAGGCCACAGAAATACCTCACCAAGAGAATCTATGGCCTTCAACACCTGTCCTATGCAGACAGGCTCAAATGACTATCATTCTACTCGGTATCATACAGATTGCTCAGAGGTGATCTGTGTCTTGCCTACAAGGCTATATCGGAGCCTGCCCTACTAGAGATGCTCCTTATTCAGAAGTCTAACTCCTTGCACATAACCCAAGTGAAAGGCTTGAATATAATATGTGACAGCAACAAAACCTGCTGGAGAGATAGGTTTGTCTCCCAGATGCTGCCCCATCTCTGGAATAGACTTCCCATACATGTCAAACAGAGTACCTCACTGACCTTCTTCAAGTGCAACCTTGATGAGCAGATGGGAAACCAGAAATTTTTCCCGGGGGTTCCACCTGTGTCCTTCATTGACAGGGTTGACAAGTGCTGACTGAGGTTTTTTCTTGGGGATAAACTCTTGGCTAGGCTTGTAAGGGCCCCAGGGCCATTAGCCTAGTAACCTCCTATGATCCTATATAAGCATACATACAAACACACATATCTGAGAGACAAAGAAAACATATCACATCTGACCATCATAATGATTTATTTGCTAAACACCCAAATTGATACACAACTGCCTGCATATAGTACTGGTACGCATCATACTTTTATGAGCCATCATTAAGAATGTGCCATAGCTAATGGCAAAGAAACATGCAGAAAAATATATATCAGTATCTATAAAAGACGCCCACAACAATCATTGCCATGTATATAAAAATGGAGCTTTGTTGTCATGTATGTATGCAACATAGACCTAAAAAATGATATAGCTTAGTGGAAATGATATGACAGATAAGTGGGCATGCCTTGCCATCAAGTAACTATATTATATCCCTATGTGGATGTAAAAATATCATATATAGACGTGACTGATAAGATTACAGACTTGTATAATACACTGGTCACCATATTTAGCTCTGCAGTGCACTGCATGACTAACTGACAGTATACAATACCAATGTTCACAAACAATTGTTTGGCCATAGGTATGGACAAAGATTATAAGTTTTGCAGAGAAATCCAGCTCCACTGGTGTTGAAGTATGAAGCCATAATAACGACCCAGGTGGCCAGGGTTCACACATGTAACCTAGCAACCTGTAGAAGCTGATTGTGGAAAGGAGGAATTACAAGGCTATGTCTGCTTACCCGTTTGTGGGGATATATATGGATTTCTTCATGTATGTATGTATGTATGTGTGTATTTATTTAATTAGTTTAATGCTTGTTAACTGGACTGTTCCAGGGACACTTTTCAGACATAACCCAGACAGAGCAGGTGAATACAGAGTACAAAACTAAAACACACGATAAGAGTTTAGAAACACATGATAGATATCAAATGTATATATAATAAAAATAGTGTGCATAAGTCATTTAAAAACACATAGTTCAGAATTGCAGCAATTATCATCATACAGTGAAACTGACGTACATAGTACAGTTATACGTGCATATATTCATAAAAGAAAAAACATCCCTTTTGATCAATGTTGCAGTTCAGGATAGATCTAAAATTTAACATTAACAGCATGATAAAACTGTGGTGAAGCAAAGCATATTATTAAACGGGTGTCACTGAAGTAGATACATTTTGTTTTCTGAACGTAACCAGGAAAGGAAAGACTTTGAAAAATGTAAGATTATCAATTTGTTTGATGGCATCAGGTAGAGAGTTCCAGCAAGTAGGGCCTTGCTTGGAAAAGGATGTTTCATGGGTAGTGAGATGAAAAGATGGTCTAGATAGGTGTTGTATCAGGTAATCATTTACTTTTGTGTACTGTAAGACAGTGATGTTTGTATTTGCAAGCAAGGTGTATGAGTCAGTATTTGAGTTTTGACATATTGCAGCTAAGAGGTATTGTGTGGAGCGGAGGGCTATGATTGGGAGTCCATATTTTTTTTCATAAACTCTTTATTTGAACAGTTTGTAAAATATAAATACAGAGCAAGTGTAGCAGAAGGGGTTCTTCAGTGCTAAAATGACTTACACATTTTCATGTTAAACTGTTAAAAATGAACATCATAACAAACAACATATGTATCTAAATTTCAATAATAAAAGAAACAAAAATAAAATGTTTAAGAAAGAGCTAACAGCTCTTAATTATTATAATTAAATTTTTTTTTTAAGAGAGTAAGAGTGATGTCTCATAAAAATGAAAAATAGAAGGACGAATGCAAAAGGCAGTTGAAGTTAAGAGTCAGCAAAATATATGGGGTCTACTTTAATTAACCGAAAGCTGATTCCAGCGAATGCAAATCCATCGGCACATATGCATTGAACCGCAAAATAATCAGACTCACAAAACCGTGAAATTACTGTGAAATTCGAAATGTGGAAGTGTTTTGGTTGGCTCGTCTGAGCTACAGATCCGTAAGGTAAGTGTGCGATAGTTACGGACATTAGGGTTAGGATTAGGGTGTGGTTTAATATAAGTGCATAGATAGGTAATGTAATATGGGTAATGTATTTAACGTTTAGTGTAGGGTTTGAGGTAGGGGCTTGGTAAGTGTATGTGTGCGGTTTATTTATTTTGTTTGGCTATAGCTCCGTAGGGTAAGTGTGTGGTAGTTACGGACCTTAGGGTTAGGGAGGGATTAAGGAGAGTGCATAGATAGTGGTGTATGTGGGGTTTAGTGTAGGGTTAGAAGTAGGGTTTTGGTTGGTGTATGTTTGCGGTTTATTTATTTTGTTTGGGTGGGTAGTGTGTTTCGGGTGGTGGGGTTGGTCGAGTATGACAAATCGGTATTTTGAGTTTCGCGGTTTTGTGAGTCTGCTTATTTTGCGGTTCGATGTATATGTGGCAATGGATTTGCATTCGCTGGAATCAGCTTTCGGTTAATTAAAGTAGACCCAAATATATGATATGGTGTGAATGTGTAAGTTGCAATAATTAATAAATCAGTCAAATATTTTTATCCATTCCTCTTTTGTAAGTCCTTTAGGGTTTGTATTTCTGTAAGCATTTAGTGGCTATATCTTGAAACTCTTTCCACGTGACAGAATGAAAATTCATCCATTTTCTTGTAATATAAAGTTTTATTAAAATAAATGTTGTTAATACAATGTTTAGTGTTAATAAACCTAATGTAGTTGGAAGTATGATTTTCAACATATTGCAGCTGAGACGTATTTATGAATGGCAGTCCATATTCTAGTCTGGAAATGAGTATATTTATTGTTATGACTATTCTAGCTTCAGTCCTTAGAAGATTAGCAATACTTTAAGATATTCTTAATACTTTGGGGATTTGTGCTTTAACATGTTTATAAAAGGCGAAGAATTGTCAAAAGGGAATCAAAATGCGTTTGTTCAATGATATAAGATGGTATGGATCCTGATGAATCTGTGATGGCACAATTTCTGTATGCTTATTTTTTGATGAGTGTCAATCCTTAAATAACTTTTGTGAGCATTCACTGTGAGTTTATTTTTATTAAGCCATTTCCAGATGGACATAACGTCACTATGAGTTTATTTTTTAGAGAGGAAGAAATCTTACTAGATTTGTGTAAAACTATGTAATCTGCATAACACACACACACACACACACACACACACACACACACACACACACACACACACACACACACACACACACACACACACACACACACAGCTGGTATAAGAGATGTTCCATGGTAGATCATTTAGGAAGAGAGAAAAGAGGAGTGGACCAAACATAGAACCCTGTGGAACACCATTACTTAAAAATAAATACACCTGAGATACAAGAATTACTGGTTATAAGTAGTGTGAAGGTGTGGGTGTACAGGTTGTTTTTAAACCACTGTTGGATTTCCATGAAGAAACCTGTCTCTCCCAATTTAAGAAGTAGGACAGTATGAATGACAGTATCAAAGGCTTTCAAATTATCAAGAAGAATTGAAATATTAACTTTACCTTGCTCCAAATTAGAAAATTTATTATCAGAAGTAGGGAAGATAGCAGTTTTAGTACTGTAATTGAGAAAGACTTTGTATTGCCAATTACTGAGAATGTCATACCCAGATATATAATCTAAGATTTATTTACAAAGACTTTTCTTGGGAAGAAAAGGTTAGGTACAGGCTGATAATCAATGGCTGAAGATGGGGTGGACACTTTAAGTAGGAGTATGACAAGGTCCTGAGTAAAACTGTGGTGCATAGTATTATTAGTGAGGGTTAGATTAAGCTATGAGACTGCTGAGTACTTTGCTACCTTGTCTGAAAGTAGAAAAATGAATGTAGTGGAAAGAATGATTGATTGGCACACTCAGATTTTTCAAGAAATGTTTCTAAATCAGATTAAGAAATTATCTTGAAGTGAAATGAGGGGTATTACAGGAATTTGTGCAGGGGAAGTAAAGTAGTGGAATGGAGAATTAGTGAATAATGGGTTATTTATGTGATTGGGATTGCTAATCTTGTCTTTTAATTCACTGAGAGGTGTGTTAGATAGAATGTGTTTAGCAAAGGTTTTGGGTAAAGACACTGGAGAAACTAGCTTCTTAAGCATATTCCAAAATTTCTTTGGATGTCCTAGTGTTGTTTAATGATGATTTCTAAAGCATTCCTGTTTAGCATGATTAGCTGCTATCCTAGTTACTTTCTTGATTCTAAAGTAAATATTGCATTTGATGATATTGGAAAGAACAGCTTTTCAGTTTCACCAGATTCATCTGCTATTTGATGTTGTGGGTAATCCGGGAATTTGTTTTACCCTTTTTCTTATTTTTTGTTGGGGAAACATTTCACTTATATTGGGTATAGTAAGTTATAGAATGTACAAAGAGCTGAGACAGGGTCAATCCAGTTGAATATTAAAGGCCAGTTGATATTACTGAGTTCTGATATAAGTTTCTCTGCTGGGTTTTCTGGGATAGATCAAGGTTGGGAGATGTGGAAATAAATATTCTTACTTTTGAGGGAACAGTTAGGGCTGTGGTCACTGAGGGAGCTGGGGAAAACTTAAAGATCAATTACTTTTTTCTGATATATTTGTAAGCACAATATCAAGGAGTTCAGAAGTGGAAGTGAGAGAATTAGATTGAACCTCCTCTGTGACCAGTTGTGTATGGTTGTTTGAAAGTATCAGTTCTGTTCAGTTTTTGTGAATAGGATATAGAGCTTAACCAATTAAGGTTTGGATTACCAACCACTAAAGGTTTATGATGCCTAGCATGTTGAACAATCGTGCTTGATATCGGACTTGATATCTTCAAAGGACTGAAGCTAGAATAGTCATAACAATTTCAAATAGAGGAGGGGGCAATGTAGACCACTGCAATAAGTAGTTTAATACATCCTTTGAGAAGCAATTGAACTAGAGCCAGTTTGGGATGTTTTTAGAGTTTAAATTATTCTTAGCTATCAAGCTGAGTGTCAGATTAGCATTTTTTAATAAAAAGCAATGTGCAACCTCATTGTTGAGCAGCAGTTCTATTGGAGAAAAGAGTATAATTTGTTGAAAAGTAACATGGAATATGAGATGACTCTCTTAGCCAATACTCAGGAATGGCAATTAGTTTAGAAGGATAATGATATGACCGACATTCCAGTTGGGACCACTTATTGCTGATACTACATATGTTCATGTAACTCATTCTGAAGCCTTTATAGTGACTGGTTAAAAGTGTAGGGAGCTGAGTCAGTCCAGAATTAGAATGAATATTACCAGCCTGAAATAATGCACGGTTGGCAGTATGAACGTAATCTTTTGGTGGTTTTTCTTTTTGAAGAAATATATATAGTGAGGAAGATGAATTATGTTTGTTTATGATGTTTAGTAATGGGAGGGACTAGATGTATGTACGTAGGTCATCAATCATGTATTTGTTAGATAACTGGTCATGGTGTTACATGAATACATTGATGATTCAGAAATGAAAACTTTATATAGGAATAGGTGGTGAGACAAAGGAAGAGGATAATAAGCTGTGTTATAGTCATTCTCGTAAGGAGGTTTAATGTTATATAAGTTTTGTTTGAAAAAGGGAATTTAACAGATGTGCATGTAACTGTGAGCAGGAGAAGTGTGCAAGTGTAAGAGCGGGAAGGATGGTGCCTAGTAATGGGAGAATTGTTAGCAACAGAGAGGGAAGAAACGGAATGGTGGTTGTAGGTGTGGTGGAGGTATTTTTTTGGTTAATTAGGTTAATTGTAAGTATGGCTTGAGGCAGATTGGGTAGAGGGTGATTGGTAAAGAGTACAGAGAATGTAAAGGATATAATGTAGGGGTGTGGGAATGGAGGATAGTGTAACGGAGTGGGGCAAACCCAAGCAAAATAAGTTGAAGCAGAGCAAGCAGCAGTACAGAATCCCCATGGAAACAATCAATGACAGACTTGAAAGTAAAGGTAAATAGCTGAGGAGGCTTATGTCCTATTACCCAGCAAGATTACGGGTAAGTATACACTAGAAGGAAATGGATAGTGAAAGTTAAAAAAGAAGATCAGAAAAAATTGTGTAGATAATGTAGACCAAACTGATTAAAATGTGGGACACAGATAGGTGAGTAAAGTCTGAGTTAAGGTGGGAGCCAAGAGTGTTAAGCAACAAATTGGAATGTTAAATAGGGCAGCAAGATAATTAGTGGGCTCTGAATATTAGGATGTATAAATAGTTTTCTTTTCATATTGATATAAAGAAGAGGGGAAAAAACTCATGTCTAGGCATCTAGCAGAGTTCATGCTTACTTCAGAAGAGAAGAAAGTGAAGCTGTATAATAACAGGTCAGTATATCTTCAAGGTAGCATTTTCTTAATGAACAAGGTAAATGTAAAGGGTTTAAATACATGCATGACACAGAATAACAGTGATATTAGGCAAAGAATGACATAGGGGATGCACTCCCATAAAAGTCAGCCTAGTTCATGGGAAAAAAAGAAAAGAAAACTGTGCAGTGAAGCATGAATATGATGTAAGACATACCTTCAAAGAAAAAGATGGTGGAGTGGCAGAAATGCTTGGACAATGCAAGCATGTTTTGAATATCACTGATAGCTAAAGTCCCTTGCAATATGATCATGCCTGGATATACAAGCAGCTGTTATCTGTTAATATGAAGTAGCATGAACAAGATGGATGTATGAGTGTAAAGCAGTGTATAGTGTACAGTGTAATCTAGTCTGGGACAGTAAGTCTGTGGTGGTTCATACATACTAGCAGTGCAGTACATTGTGACTACAGTTAGCACTAATTTGTACAGTCACCTACCACGGCTAAACTGTACTAGTAGCTATAGTAACAGGTATTACTTACTATTATAACAGGCTTTGCTATGCTGGTAGAATGAAGTTATATGTGTAGAGAACTGGGAAAACAGCATGCATAGTTGTGGCTAACATATTGACCAGTTACCCATGAGAACTTGCGGCTTACTATTAGAAAAGTGTATATGATTACATAATAGTAGATGTGTGCTATACAATGTACTGACAGCAGTGACATACAGAGGCATCATAAGATACCCTCAACATGTACTATGTTTATCAGGCTGTGTAGCACTCATGTGTAACAACTACTATGGCATGTCTAATATATTCTAGGGTATACTTTTTTAGTGTATTATTGGTTGTGGGTTAAATGCTATTGCTAATTGAGGTATACATTTATTGGAATTATGCACTTGAGGAACATAGTGCTGTCATATTACTGCAATATTATTGATGTGCTTACTGTTTAAGGTAATATAGAGATGCTGGAGTTCTGTAATGCTGCTGTTCTCTGTATTATGTAGGTCACTTTTTGTTTTTGCAACTAAAATTGCTTTAGCAGAAACTACAAAATTAAGATGTTGCAATTCATGCATATACTTGGATTTCTTATACAAGGGTAGAGAGGTACAATAAAGATGTGTTCAGCTATAGTCTGGATATTACCAATAATTCATTGTCATATGTTTGTACTTTATGTGATTTCTTAACATGATATGTTTGCATTCTAATATATACTCACAGTGTACTGTGATGTCACTATACCATAGTATAGTATATTATACACACAATCTACTGACATGTAATGATGTTACCACTATTGAAATGAATATTACACATAGTCAAATTCATATTGTCCATTATTACGCTGAGAATTTTCAGTATAGTATTATCCACATTGGATTTTCTATAGTTGTATGTTTTATGTGATGCCACAGGGCAAAATTATCATTGTCATATCATGTTGTGCAATTGGATGATGTGGATATGGGTCAGAAAGGTAATGACCTATCTTATGAAACCTACATGCATTTTAGAAATACACAAACAGGTCATTAACAAACAGTTGTATAATTGCAGTAAATGAACGTGCAAATTATCACATCCATAATAAAAACTATGTAAGAACTTCCACAATAGTAATATAGGAACTTCCAGTGAAGGTTACACATGGTGACAATATACGATTACTATACAGCATGTGGAAGGTATGCATAACTCAGCTGTGTAGCCCTGTGCAAGAAATACATAGTGCATACTTAGATAACTGATATTATCAGGAAAATTATTGATAAGAATATAAATAAACCTGTGTGACAAGGTCTTCTAGGTACTATGCAAATGAATGGTAGCAGCAATTGAAAAACGATCATCATCTCAGAAACTAGATGTTAGGTTGTCTCCTCTATATACTCACAAGATATTCGGTCCCATGTTAGCAGTACATCTTAATACAGCTTTGCTTCCCATAAACTATATCACAACACCCAGAAAAGTCATAATCACATGACAAGTGCTTTACATACCTCTAACATGCATAGACTAGTGGCTACTGCACACTTCAGACAGTGTTACCAAACCTGCATCAGCAATGTATCTCTGTCATATACGTTAGTCTAAACTTGTGAGCACAGCTGTCCTATGATACATATTTTGCAAACAAAAATAAAACAGTCACATTAAAAGACATAGAAAAATGTACAACCTATTGTTTTACATAATCATAATATTCATTATACATGTAATAGTTAAACTGTTTGTGTAAAATGGACTTTGAATATATATTATATTTTACCCCTATGTGCCACCACCTTTGGTACACTGAGTATCATACGTCTTCTGCTATATAACATTATAACCATTCCTATAAGTATGCAACAAGTACTCCGATGTAATTGGGATAAAGATACATGGATTAGTTAGAATTTAATTGACAATTTTGCTTTCTTGGACTTTTTTATTTTATAATTTACCGAATCTGTTACCATCACATTTAACTTCAGTGTCAGATCAAACTCAGCCATAAATAAATGTCCATTCATATACTTTATCAACAAAAGCCGTGCTACTATAAATTGTATACTTATGAAAAAAATGTTAATATACCCAATGACCCAAATAACCCTGCTTAACATACCTTCAGTGAGTTCTAAACCTCTGCATTCAAAAAGACAAATAAACAAGATATTAATGTACAGGTAAATTGAATAAGAACCCTTTGAGATAGAATTGTTAAATGAACTAGCATACGCAATAGAAACAGATGTACTTAGCTTTTAAAAGCTTAGTAATGAAAATAAGTCTAGATTGAATAAAATACAGCCACTACTTACTTTTCTTATCAAAATTCCAGTTTGAAACACAAACTAACCTTAATCACAATGATTGACTGCAGTAATTAGGATTTTTTTTTAATTATTTCAAGAAACTGAAAAGAAATGGAACTTGCAATCAACATAAAAATGAAGTGGTCAGCCAACAACAGTAATGAATGAACATACAGTAAAAATATGTCTTGCACAGGTGTGCAGACTTCAACACAGGCAGAGACAGATTTCATAGCATAATTCTCAACCTCTTAGAGCAAGAAATCTGGAGAAAGCCATAAATAAAAGTGGGACTAAGGCACAAAAATAGGCACAATGTTAAATATTGTTATTACAAATTTAGAAAGTTGATAGAATAACAGGTTTTACATTAGCATGAATTTTCTGAAGGATATGAAGTCTGAAACTCAAATGTCTCTCATTATTTTCTAACTTCAGTCTTTAATGATTTACCACTAATTTTCCAGAAAACCACACGTATATGACAAATGGACCAAAAATAATAGGCCGAAATCTGGACATTCTGTGACAATCTGCACAGTTGAGAGGTATGTATAGTGGTATATAGATAAATAGATTGATAGATATAGATATATACATAAGGAGAGACATTTTTTGATATAATTACAGATGTAATAAATCTGACCACAAATAAAATGAAAAAATAAAGTCCCATAGAATCAGAAAGCATACTTGGTTCATTCTTATGCAGAATCAATGAAAACCTAAGAAAATGTTAGCATATAGACAAGTCTATGTAGACTTTTATGAGATTAACTGTCTTGGTATATTGGCATTCTAGAAGGACATTACTGTCCATGCCTGAAACATGCGTATATATGCATGGATGGCAGGCAGTACCGGTACAAATGTACAAAGCTGGAACACAAGACCCAAACATTAGACATATCAGCCTGACTGGTATTCTGTGTAAATTCATGGATAGACTCACAGTGGAGCTTATGCAACAAAAATTCAGGCTTCATATAGAAAGATGGGTAACATCAAAACAAAGTCCAACAACAGCACATAATAGCTAAGAGCAAATAATGAAGATGTTTATTAAAATTCCAAACAAAATAAGTATATCTGCTCCAAACATAATCAGAGTACATATGTGCTCACACCCAACATACTATTTCAAGTATTTAAATCATTAATGTGCAAATAACAGATTCAGCTAATGAAGTAATTCAGACTAGAAATGAAGTTGTGTACAGCAGTGTGAACCATCTGTATTATTTACTTCTGTTTTATTACCCTCATTACCACTTCATAAATTAACATATACTAATTCTAACACCAAAAAACATGACAGCTAATGGGGACAGTAAAGCTAATAAATCAAGAAACTCATGAAGAATAAAGATCTTGATGGACTGGCCAGCTTGACCAGCTTGCTACTATGGCAATGCCTACAGAAGAGACAGTAGGTGATCACCCACTGCAGTGAGTTTAGAAGTGCTCAAATGTCAGGAATGTGCCACGTATCCAGTAATGCATGGCTGAAAGCACACATGCACTTCCTTGGGATCAGGTCTACTGGTGCTCCCCAGTGTGGCAAACTACTCTGTCAGAGTAACTGTCTCGACTGCTCACTGCCACCCAAATCCTATCTGATATGAAGGTGGATTGGTATTTCCATATCAGTGGTGGAATGAGCCAGAGGCCTCTCACTCCAGGTGTGTGCTGACCTGCTTCCTGTCCTGCTCTGATCATACCAGGAAGTGCCCTCAGGGGCACAAAATCAATAGGCTACAGGGTTCTTACTCTGCCCTATATGAAGGCCCAGTGCATATGATTCAAATTAGGAATGGTGTGACTTCCTAGTGGACCATCTCCTGTCCCTCAGAGGAGGAATGAATGGATCATTTGGACACGGGAATGAAAATTGTTAGGTCACTGTACTGGATGACCGGGATGGGGTTGGGGGGGTGATCTTGCAAATGAAGTGCCTGCCCTCCAGGTAAGCTACTGATATATCAATACTAATACTATAAGATTCTCATTTTAGACCTAATCTCCTTAATGTAATTATGAATGAGAAACAGTTCAAAAGATTCCAAGGCAGATTTTTTTTTTAGCCACCCCTTCTGCAGGATATGTACAGAGCTTCAGTTTAAATGATATACGTTTGAATTCCTCTTCTTTGAAAATAAGACTCCAGAACATATTAGCACTAATTTGAGAAACATATTAATTTCTGTATGGGCAAATCTTTCAACTTCCTGTGAGAAAATCTAATATCATAATCTTTGAGATTACTCTGCCTTAGGGTATAAGAATTTCTCCCATGCACTCTGCAGTGCAACCTCCTTCAAACATGGTACTGAGCATTTCACACATTTGTTGTCAATGCGCTACTCAGCTGTCCATGATGTAGACAGGAAGGGGAAGTCAGGAGGTGAATTTGTCTGCGGGTGTGATTTAAATGTAACAGGATTTGCCACATATTTTTTACCCTCCAAAAATGTGTGGTTTTCTGACAAATCACTGGGGATTGAACTTGTTAAATAATGATGAGAATTTGGGTTACAGACTTTATAACCATCAGAAAATGCACGCTAATGCAAAGCCTATTATTCTATCAATTTTCTAACTTTATAGGAGCAATATTTAAAAGTTGTCATTTTGGGACTTCTGCTCCCCTCCCCTCAACTATTTTTGGCTTTGTCTGGAAGTCTTGCACTAAGGTTGAGAGGTATGGAAAGGAGGAGTGTGAGTCCAAAAATGGGAGTAGATCAAGGAGAATGAATTTCCTGTATGCTGAAGATGAGTTTGGTTGATTATCATGGAGGCTATATTCATTAAAATTTATCATTCACCACACAAATTCAATGGTTAGCATAGTTAGTAATGCAATCATCACCGATGAAAATATTTTGCTAATAGGTACAGACTATAGAAATAGCAGGTTTCTGATTCTTGGTATGATCAAAAAATTAAACAACAAACCCCTTTGAGAAACATTATTATTTCCTAACACATGGAAATGTTAATACTATAGCAAAATGAGAAAGGTTGTGATTTCTGTAGTTACAACTGTGCACAAAAGGGTGACGACAATGTATGAGGTTTCTAATATTTAGACACACACTGTATAATATTTCTGTTGTATATTTATCTGCATGAAACATGATGAAGCTGGAAAAAATGAGTAATCTGACATGAGTGAGGAAATAAATGTTGTACAATAGTAGTGTGAAGCAGACAATGGGGCCCTGTTACACATGTTTCCACTATGAATACTTGTAATTATTTCTGCAGCCAGTTATTCAAACTACGTTTTTGGCATTCCTACACTTGAGCAATGTTTTACCCTTTAGGTTCCCTGCTTGACTTTCAAATAAATCTTTAATATTAATACTCCTTTCCAGCAGTTCTGTCCTCTTTTTCATGATAACTAAAAAGAATATAAAGGTAAAGAACACCTTCAAGGATGGTGCTGACCATAAAAAAAAAATGCCTGTTC